>NC_057814.1:12068150-12231432 GCF_018294505.1 Triticum aestivum
ATGAGTTTGGTCTTCATTTGAAACAATGCGGAATAGTTTCGCAACTCACGCCACCCGGAACACCACAGCGTAATGGTGTGTCCGAACGTCGTAATCGTACTCTACTAGATATGGTGCGATCTATGATGTCTCTTACTGATTTACCGCTATCGTTTTGGGGTTATGCTTTAGAGACGGCCGCATTCACGTTAAATAGGGCACCATCAAAATCCGTTGAGACGACGCCTTATGAACTGTGGTTTGGCAAGAAACCAAAGTTGTCGTTTCTTAAAGTTTGGGGCTGCGATGCTTATGTGAAAAAGCTTCAACCTGATAAGCTCGAACCCAAATCGGAGAAATGTGTCTTCATAGGATACCCAAAGGAGACTGTTGGGTACACCTTCTATCACAGATCCGAAGGCAAAACTTTTGTTGCTAAATTCGGAATTTTTCTAGAGAAGGAGTTTCTCTCAAAAGAAGTGAGTGGGAGGAAAGTAGAACTTGATGAGGTAACTGTACCTGCTCCCTTAGTTGGCCGAAAAGTAGATTCATCGACAGGAAACCGGTTTCTGCGACGCCTATTACCAAGTAGGGAGGATTAATGATGCATGATCATGGAGACTTCAGATCAACGTATTACTTGAACCTCGTAGGTCAACCAAGAGTAAGATCCGCACCAGAGTGGTATGTAACCTGTTCTGGGAATTTAGGTACGTAGACCATGACGAAGCCGTACGAACTAGTGAAGAAGCGATGGTGACCCCAGATTCCGTGAAAATGGCTTGTGGCCGTGAAATCTGCAGATGGGATCCATGTATGAGAACAAAGTTTGGACTTGGTTGACTTGCCCGATGATCGGTAAGCAATAGAGAATAAATGGATCTTCAAGAAGAAGACTGATGCTGACGGTAATGTTACTGTCTATAAAGCTCGACTTGTTGCAAAGGTTTTCGACAAGTTCAAGGGATTGACTACGATGAGACCTTCTCACCCGTAGCGATGCCTTAAGGCTGTCCGAATCATGTTAGCAATGCCGCATTTTATGATTATGAAATTTGGCAAATGGATGTCAAAACTGCATTCCTGAATGGATTTCTGGAAGAAGAGTGTATATGATGCAACCGGGAAGGTTTTGTCGATCCAAAGGGAGCTAACAAAGTGTGCAAGCTCCAGCGATCCATTTATGGACTGGTGCAAGCCTCTCGGAGTTGGAATAAACGCTTTGATAGTGTGATCAAAGCATTTGGTTTTGTACAGACTTTTGGAGAAGCTGTATTTACAAGAAAGTGAGTGGGAGCTCTGTAGCATTTCTGATATTATATGTGGATGACATATTGCTGATTGGAAATGATATAGAATTCTGGATAGCATAAAGGGATACTTGAATAAGAGTTTTTCAATGAAAGACCTCGGTGAAGCTGCGTTATATATTGGGCATCAAGATCTATAGAGATAGATCAAGACGCTTAATTGGACTTTCACAAAGCACATACCTTGACAAAGTTTTGAAGAAGTTCAAAATGGATCAAGCAAAGAAAGGGTTCTTGCCTTTGTTACAAGGTGTGAAGTTGAGTAAGACTCAATGCCCGACCACTGCAGAAGATAGAGAGAAGATAAAGATGTCCCTATGCTTCAGCCATAGGCTCTATCATGTATGCAATGCTGTGTACCAGACCTGATGTGTGCCTTGCTATAAGTCTAGCAGGGAGGTACCAAAGTAATCCCGGAGTGGGTCACTGGACAGCGGTCAAGAACATCCTGAAATACCTGAAAAGGACTAAGGATATGTTTCTCGTTTATGGAGGTGACAAAGAGCTCATCGTAAAGGGTTACGTTGATGCAAGCTTTGACACTGATCCGGACGATTCTAAATCACAAATCGGATACGTGTTTACATTGAACGGTGGAGCTGTCAGTTGGTGCAGTTCTAAACAAAGCGTTGTGGCGGGATCTACGTGTGAGGCGGAATACATAGCTGCTTCGGAAGCAGCAAATGAAGGAGTCTGGATGAAGGAGTTCATATCCGATCTAGGTGTCATACCTAGTGCATCGGGTCCAATGAAAATCTTTTGTGACAATACTGGTGCAATTGCCTTGGCGAAGGAATCCAGATTTCACAAGAGAACCAAGCACATCAAGAGACGCTTCCAATTCCATCCGGGATTTAGTCCAGGTGGGAGACATAGAAATTTGCAAGATACATACGGATCTGAATGTTGCAGACCCGTTGACTAAGCCTCTTCCACGAGCAAAACATGATCAGCACCAAGGCTCCATGGGTGTTAGAATCATTACTGTGTAATCTAGATTATTGACTCTAGTGCAAGTGGGAGACTGAAGGAAATATGCCCTAGAGGCAATAATAAAGTTATTATTTTTTCCTTATATCATGATAAATGTTTATTATTCATGCTAGAATTGTATTAACCGGAAACATGATACATGTGTGAATACATAGACAAACAAAGTGTCACTAGTATGCCTCTACTTGACTAGCTCGTTGATCAAAGATGGTTATGTTTCCTAGCCATAGACATGAGTTGTCATTTGATTAACGGGATCACATCATTAGGAGAATGATGTGATTGACTTGACCCATTACGTTAGCTTAGCACACGATCGTTTAGTATGTTGCTAATGCTTTCTTCATGACTTATACATGTTCCTATGACTATGAGATTATGCAACTCCCGTTTACCGGAGGAACACTTTGTGTGCTACCAAATGTCACAACGTAACTGGGTGATTATAAAGGTGCTCTACAGGTGTCTCCGAAGGTACTTGTTGGGTTGGCGTATTTCGAGATTAGGATTTGTCACTCCGATTGTCGGAGAGGTATCTCTGGGCCGACTTGGTAATGCACATCACTTAAAGCCTTGCAAGCATTGCAACTAATGAGTTAGTTGCGGGATGATGTATTACAGAACGAGTAAAGAGACTTGCTGGTAACGAGATTGAACTAGGTATTGAGATACCGACGATCGAATCTCGGCAAGTAACATACCGATGACAAAGGGAACAACGTATGTTGTTATGCGGTTTGACCGATAAAGATCTTCGTAGAATATGTGGGAGCCAATATGAGCATCCAGGTTCCGCTATTGGTTATTGACCGGAGATGTGTCTCGGTCATGTCTACATGGTTCTCAAACCCGTAGGGTCCGCACGCTTAAAGTTAGATGACGGTTATATTATGAGTTTATGTGTTTTGATGTACCGAAGGAGTTCGGAGTCCCGGATGAGATCAGGGACATGACGAGGAGTCTCGAAATGGTCGAGACGTAAAGATCGATATATTGGATGACTATATTCGGACATCAGAAAGGTTTCGAGTGATTCGGGTATTTTTCGGAGCACCAGAGAGTTACGGGAATTCGTATTGGGCCTTAATGGGCCATACGGGAATGGAGAGAAAGGCCCCAAAGGGTGGCCGCACCCCTCCCCATGGACTAGTCCGAATTGCACTAGGGAGGGGGGCGCCCCCTTCCTTCCTTCTCCTTCTCCCTTCCCATCTCCTACTCCAACAAGGAAAGGAGGAGTCCTACTCCCGGTGGGAGTAGGACTCCCCCCTTGGCGCGCCCTCCTCCTAGGCAGGCCGCCTCCCCCCTTGCTCCTTTATATACGGGGGGAGGGGGGCACCCCAAAGACACAACAATTGATCGATTGATCTCTTAGCCGTGTGCGGTGCCCCCCTCCACCATAATCCACCTCGATAATATCGTAGTGATGCTTAGGCGAAGCCCTGCGTCGGTAGAACATCATCATCGTCACCACGCCGTCGTGCTGACGGAACTCTCCCTCAAAGCTCGGCTGGATCGGAGTTCGAGGGACGTCATCGAGCTGAACGTGTGCTGAACTCGGAGGTGCCGTACGTTCGGTACTTGGATCGGTCAGATCGTGAAGACGTACGACTACATCAACCGCATTGTGCTAACGCTTCCGCTTTTTCGGTCTACGAGGGTACGTGGACAACACTGTCCCCACTCGTTGCTATGCATCACCATGATCTTGCGTGTGCGTAGAATTTTTTTGAAATTACTACGTTCCCAACATGAATATGATTGTGCACCAAAATATACTTCATTTCTTGATTGCATCATTACTTTATTCGCAGTATAATTTATTTGGTAAGCCAATAAGACATGGGGCAGTTACATGATTTTTTTCGAAATGATGGGGGAAATCAAAGATGAGATAGAAAAACAAATTCCAAATAGGGGCAGTTGAGATGATAAGATCGCCCCGTTGACATTTCTGATCCCCGAAGCCTTCACATTTTTTTCAAGACCCTTTTGGTTAAGGCAAGCCAACTCCCTAGCATATGCCTCTCTAAGCATTGCGTGCATGATTTCGTGCATGTTTAATATCTATGTCTAATTATTTTTAGGGTAGTTATGTCTTGGTATGATCGTATGGGACATCTGCCAAGTATTCTTTCGGTGGTTATGCTTGGTTTTAACTTAAGGCGCCACATACTTCAATATCGGTAGAAAGCGCCCACGCCTTCCAAGCGTTAGGTTTGTAATGGGCTGGCCCATAGATTCCATTTGGTCACGGTCTTTTCCAATTTTTTCATATATGTGTTTAACGCTTTCTCTACTAGAATTTTGACCATTTTTATTTTTTCTTAAAATTATTCATGAGCATTGTGAACATTCAGTGTATCTTTTTACTTTCATGTTGTTTTTTTCACTTTCCGCTCTTTATTATTTGGAACTTTTTTTAAAAAAGTTTATGAATAATGCCATTAATTTTATTTTATTTTGCAAATTTAAAAATGCTAGTGAATTTTTAAAAAAATTCATAATTCAAAAGTATTTGTGAATTTAAGAAAAGTTCACTTTCATACTTGTTGCATGATATGAATTTTGCTCCCATAACTTTTTATCTATTCTGCTTTTTTCGGAGAAGGACCTGTTTCTGATCCCCGAGCATTCACATTTACATTTTTTAAATTCATGATAATTTTTCATATTTATGAATATTTTTAAAATTAGTGAACATTCTAATAAGTTTTTTAAATTTCCTCAATAAAAACACTCCAAACTAATAAACCAACTGAAAAAAATCGAATGAGAAAACGACCGTAAAGGAAAATTGCCAGGCAAAGCACTAATAAGTGGATTGCTGCCCAGTGTGTGCTTTAATGCTAAATTGGCATGTGAAGTGCTAAATAGGACGTCCCAAGAACTGATGAAAAATTCCTGGCTGTTTCAAGCCATAGACTAGCAAGAAGCACCAACCGATAGCTTTTCAATGCCTTATGTAAACCCAAGGTTTCATTTGCCTAAAAAAGTAGCTCCAAGACTTACAAAAAAGCAAAGTCGTTTGAGTGTTGTTGGCTCTTTTGGAGGCCGGCAGTTTGTGTGTTAATCAAGAGAAGCAGTTGGCTGACTTGGTGTGGCGACATCGATCTATTTATTTGTTTTGTGGCATTAGCCTAGTTTCTCCAACTCTCTAGATGGTGGTGAAGGATTGCAAACTTGCTCAATGCCGGGTGATGTCCAAAATGATGTTCCTTAGCGGTTACCAGATCTCATTTTGGGCAGCGAGTGGTTATTATCTTCAAAGCCTGGTATGACGAGGGTGTTTGTAGGTGTCCCTTCCTTTTAAGCTCCGACCAACGACGTGTCTAGGGGCTTTTCGTCGATCCTAACAGCAGTACAAGGGGGAACACTTGGAATTTGTAGTCAATGGGGTAACACGTCAGGAAACCAGCGGGTTTATAACATAGAACACATGTACAGACGAGTTTACCAAGTTTCACACCCCAATGTGGGAAAAGCCCTACTCCATGCCTTGCTCTTTTCTAACATATGTGTGGAGAGTACAAGAGAATAAAATGTCCGGGAAGGATCTGAATGAGTTATGATATTGGATATTCATGCGATATGCTCTAAAATCCTTCTAGGTGGTCTACACTAAACTATGGCCTGGGAGAAGGTGTCCCTCTCCCATGCCCCATGTAACCCTTATATAGCACAACCTATGGAAGGCTTCGATGTCAATGCATGGGGCTTACAGAGATTGGAGTCGATCTGTTGCCGGTTTACAACATGTTTGGGCCCTTCCATGTTCACTGAGAGTTTCTTGATTCCCGATGCGTTGTATGATGGCATGACTCCTCCTGGTGTGGTCGAGAATCTTCTGGTGTCTATGGGGTATCCCGGATTTCAGGGGCCCACCTTTGCAGCGAAGAAAGGCAAGCCGATAAGTGATTTGACATCATCAATAGCCCCCCATGAGTACTCGTAATAGAGAAAGGTCCGAGTAAGTCTGGTGTGTAGATACTCGTGAACGCCTCCGTCTTATATTCTCTTTAGGTTGGATGATGGGGTAGCTCCTTCCTTGCCGTCTTGTTCTTGTGTTTGATGTCTCACCGGCATCGGTCAACATGCAAAATGTTGTTGTAGATGAGTATTTTCCCAACATCTTCAATGGGCGGGGTGTTCATGCAGACACGTTGAGTCGAGAGACGTATGTCAACACGCAAATAGTTGATGTAGATTCCTTTTTCATTGATGGCTTTCCAATAAGTCACTGGTGACTCCTCCTATTTCCCTACACACTACGCTCGCTTAGTGAATTGGCTTGACCGTTTAGTTTCGTTTTGCTTTGATTTTTATTTTGTTTTTCCTTTCTTTTTCCGTGCTTGTTCTTTCTTTTTCTTTCGTTCTTTGTTATTTTTCATTTTTTATTTTCATGAATATTTCTTCAAATTCCTGAACTTTCATTTCAAAATTGTGAACATTTGTTTTCATCAAATCAAAAACGGTTCCCCGAATTAAAAAAATGTTCTTTGAATTTAGAAAATTTTCATTAAATTAAAAGTTTGTGAATTGTAATCCACAATTGTTCATAAAATATAATAAATGTTCATCACAACTAAAAATCTGTTCATTAATGTTTAAAAAATCATTAATTTAAAAAAATGTTCATCGAACTGAAACATTGTTCATCCAATTCAATATGTATTTATCAAATTGTAAAAAATTCATACAATTTAATTTTTTTCATCAAACACAAAAAGCTTCATTTTAATAAATTGACAAACATTTTTTGGAATCGGCGTACATTTTGTGAATGTCATGAACTTTTTCGCCAAATTAATGCGCACTTTGTTTCCTCATTTTTGTGAACATTTTTTGAAAATTCTTGAATTTTTAAAATTAGTTAATATATTTTAAATTTTGAGATTTTTTTCAGAATCATAAACATTTTTGAAAATTCCGAATTTGATGTAGATAAGAAAAAACTAAAAAAGATAAAGAAAAAATAATGAACAGGAAAAATGAAAAGAAGGGGCTTCCCGCCCAGCACATGAGCCGTCTAAATGGGCGCGTGGGAGGGGAGTGCGCGTTCCGGCGCTTCCCATCTCGTTGGTCGTGGAATAGGAAGTCCCCGAACGCCACGTGTGAAAGTATAATATTACTCCCTCCGTTCCATAATGTAGTGCCTATAGATTTTTTGAAAAGTCAAACCTCATACACATTCTATATTTTTTGAATAGATAAGAAACATTTTTATACGCACATTTAACAATTTTTAAATACATGCTTAACACTTTTTGAAACATATTTTTTATGTCAACTTTTTTGCATATATATTGTACATTTTTTGTATACATCTGGAACATTTTTTTATACACGTTTAACATTTTTTAATTACATGATTAACATTTTTTAAACATATATTTTTTATGCCTACTTTTTTTGCAAAAACAATTAGCCCACAGCAAGCCAATTAGCTTCAATCGGCCCACAGTGGGCCGACAGGACGCAATCAGCCCACAATGGGCCCACAGGGGCCAGTGGGCCAGCTGTAGGCCGACTGGAATCCAATCGACCTGCTGTGGGCCGACTAGGCCCAGTCGGCCTGCAGCGGGCCGACGGTGTATTATTTTTGAATTTTTTTTATCCAGCGTAATATTTATAAAAATTAATAAAAAAAATGTATTATTTTAAAAAAATAGCACTTCTCTAGTGATGATGCGTGTATTGCAACCAACAAAGGTACTCGACAAGTATTTCATCAATTCATGAATGCAAGCGTGATACAAATGTTGTCTTAAGATCAAGACTCCATTAGAAATGGTAATTTTATCATCTCTGATGATCAATTTATGCCCTCACAACTCCTTTTATTCTAGTCATGCATCTCCTTGATCATTTATCTCGGGTGCTAGATCTTCTTCAACTCGGGTATATACTAGGTAATTGTAGTGAATGGTAATTGCCTGTATATATATACTTCAGGTAATTGTACATGCGTTGGAACGGATGCATAAACATTCTAGTAAGTGAATATGATTGTGCACCAAAATAGACTTTATTTGTCAATTGAATCGTTACTTTATTTGCAGTATAATTTTGTTTGGTAAGCTAGTAAGACATGGGGCAGTTGACATGATTTTTTTTTACAACGGCAGGGAAAATCAAAGATGAGATATAAAAAAAATTCAAAACAGGGCAGTTGACATGATAAGATGGTCCCATTGGCAATTCTAATCCCCGAAGCCTTCATATTTTATTTCAAGACCCTTTTGGTTAAGGCAAGCCAACTCCCTACCCTATGCCTCTAAGCATTGCTTGCATCATTTCGGGGATGTTTGGTATCCATGTCTTTTATTTTTAGGTGGCTATGTCTTGGTATGATCCTATGGGACATCTGTTGAGTATTGCTTCGGTGCTTAGGCTTGGTTTTAACTTAAGGCGCCACATATTTCAAAATCGGTAGAAAGCGCCCACGCCTTCCAAGCGTTAGGCTTGTAATGGGCTGGCCCATAGCTTCCATTTGGTCACGGTCTTTTCCAATTTTTTCATATATGTGTTTTATCGCTTTATCTACTAGAATTTTGTTCATTTTTTATTCAAGTTATTCATGAGCCTTGTGAACATTCAGTGCATCTTTGTTGCATGGTGATTTCCTTCATGATAGTTTTTTTCACTTTCTGCTCTTTATTATTTTGGATATTTTTTTAAAAAAATTGATTTTAAGAATAATGTCCAGTAATTTTATTTTATTTTGCATATTTAAAAATTCTAGTGAATTTGAAAAATGTTCATAATTCAAAAAAAATTGTGAATTCTAGAAAAGTTCACTTTGTTACTTGTTGCAGGATATGAATTTGGCACCCATGCCTTTTTATCTATTCTGCCTTTTTCGGAGAAGGACCTGTTGATAATTCTAATCGCCGAGCATTCACATTTACAGTTTAAAATTCATGATATTTTTTAATATTTATGAACATTTTTAGAATAGTGAACATTCTTATATTTTTTAATTCCTAAATAAAAATAGTCCAAAATAATAAACCAACTGGAAAAAAAATCGAACGAGAAAATGACCGTAAAGGAAAATTGCCAGCCAAAGCACTAAGGTGGTCGCTGCCCAGTGTGTGCTTTGACGCTAAATTGGCGTGTGAAGTGCTAAATAGGACGTCCCAAGAACTGATGGAAATTTCCGGGCAGTTTTCAAGCCATGGGCCAACAAGAAGCACCAACCGATATCTTTTCAATGCCTTATGTAAACCCAAGGTTTCATTTTCCCCAAAAAAACATAGATAAATACTTGTAACTGGTAGGCTTGTATTCATATGCTTTCTATGCTATTCCCATGTGTGGTAAATTCATCCTGTTTCATCTATACACAGGCACCAGCACCACTTGGAAAGAAGGTTGATTCCACTGAGCGCGTCATGTTGAAGGAAGATGACGTGATACCGGAACAAGGCATATTTATCTGTTCAATCCTCGGTCTTGTACTCCAGTGAAGTTGTGGTTGAAGTTTCAGATAGATGATATATATTAACCTCTAAAAGGGTACATAATTGCACGTAAAAGGATACATGGGTGTATGCAGTCTAGAAATAAGTATGCAACTAAGTATGCATCCTTGTGTTGTCTAATAGCTGCTCGAGAAAGCGCTGGAGCTAACAAACTTCATTTGGTCATTCTGTTTATATGTCACCTGAACCATTCTAATTTTTGTGGAAGTCTCTCTACTAGTATGTTTGTGTTTAAGGGCATGCACTTATACAAAATTGGCCTCCTCCCCCCACCCCGCCCTTCAATTGCCACTTTCCCAGCAGATACTACCAAGTGATCATTTGATGGTTTTTTATATGTAGTTGTATATTGCGGTTAGTATGATTATTGTTTCTGCTCTCATATATAGTGATGATTTATTATCTTTATTCTTTACTACATTCATAGTGACGTTGCCTGCGACTTGAGACGGCGAATGCTAACGCATTATGAAGTTGTGGTCATCCCTACACTTTGAGCTAATTGATATGGCCAGAACATCTATCAGTGAGCTAGTGTATTGAGGGAGGGGATAATCATAGTAGTTCATGTAGGAGATATGCCCTAGAGGCAATAATAAATGATATTATTTATCTCCGAGTTCATAATTATGTTTATGTTCCATGCTATAACTGCAATGATTCTCGAGTCTGCAATATCCACGAGGCTCGGAGGAAGACTCAAATGCACGTGTGGAATAATAAACGGTAAAAAGTATTCCTAGTCTGGCCTCTAAGACTAGCTCAAGTGTTGCATGATGATTCTGTTTTCCTGGTCATGGGCATGTCTATGCCAGCAACTTTGAGGGCACAATGTTAAGAGAACATTTGTGTTGAATCGACCCGGATTGATGTTATGCTATGAGATTCATTCGTCACAAGTTTATTGGTACATAACACAGAGATGGTTAACGTTTGCATGATTCCTTAGACCATGAGAGTATCGAGTTTCTTCATGCTTGCTTCATGAACTTTGGGGTTTGTTAAACGTCATCCGTAAATGGGTGGCTATTACGGCGGCTTACGGGTTCATGGAAAAGTGTGTCAAGTAACTTGATAGCTCAAGATTGGGATTTGCTCCTCCGACGATGGAGAGATATCTCTGGGCCCTCTCGGTGTTACGGTATCCATCATCGTCTGGCCAGACACTTTGTGATTTGATCACGGGGATGCCGGAACACGATAACGAGAAAAGAGAACAATACCGGTAACGAGGTAACTAGCATAGTGGACAAGTTGTTGATCCACAGGAATGCCAACATGTCTCACCTCGGGTATTTGTAACATATCGCGAAGCAACAGGAATAGCACACGGCAACTGGAGGTTCACTCGAATATTTATTCGTGTGGGTATAGGGGTCAATATGGGTGTCCACGGCTCCGATGTTGATCATTGATCGGAAGGGGTTCCGGGTCATGTCTATACTTCACCGAACCTATAGGGTCACACGCTTAAGGGTCATCTATCTGCTGAATACTAGACAGGGAGTCTGAGAGAAAATCACCGAAAAAGTTTCGGACACCGAAAAGTTTCGGACAGCGGAATCGTACCGCAGAGAGAGGTCATCGGATAAGTTTCGATGAAACCGAAAAGTTGTTTCGGGATACACCATTAAGTCAAATTGGTTTCGGCACATGCCTGATAATTCTTGGAGGATGCCAGAATCATTCTGGAAGCTTTTTGGAATTTTCTGAGATAAAAACCGGAAATGTTCCGGAGCTGCCGGAGCCACTTCAGATGCGTTTCGCAGATGAAAATCACTAAAACCGGAATTGTTTCGGAACGCGTTGAAAATCATTTTAGTGGGTACTGGAAATGTTCTTAGCCCACATAAATATTTTCAGTTCGATCAGACGCTGAAAAATGTCGTCGTGAATAGTGAAAATCAGCTTTATGGTTACTTTATGGAAAGCCACCTTTTGGGGCTTTGCTCCAAAAGATCTTGGGGATGACATGGATGGATAGGAGCCATTTTTTGGGCCCCTCATGGGGGTGTGGCCGGCCACATGAGGTATCCCCCCTTGGGGACCCTCTTGTTCCTTGGTTTCACTCCTAGGTCCTTGTGGAAGGACTTCATTCATGTGCATTTTGGGTTTTTTGTGAAACTACCCTACCCCCTTGGGATTTCCTATAAATAGAGGTGGAGGGGCAGCCCTCCACACTCATCCCTTGCTCTCATACACATGCCATGCATTATCTGGCTTCTTCTCTCCCTCCCACGAAAAGAGTTTCGTAGAGCCGTAAGGCTGTCTGGGTTCCGGCAGGAACTAGTTCTGGACGGCGAAGCCCTGCTGGATAGATGACACCGTATGTGTGCAACTCTGTAGAGAGATCGTAGTTTCGGTCTTAGTTCGTGAGTGCCTCCCGAAGGGCTGTCCGTGTGACCGTCCGAGTTTCGAAGGTCCTCCCGAAGGGCTGTCCGAGTGACCGTTCGAGTTTCGAAGGTCCTCCCGAAGGGCTGTCCGCGACACCGTCCGGGGGGCTGTTCGACCGCCTCCCGGAGGGCTGTCTGAGGAGCAGATGAGGGTACACATCCTCGCGGTTGGGAGGTTGTAAATCCTAGCTGCGGGGATCTGCACCGCCGATCGTCATCGACTCTACTTCCCGCTGCGCTACGAGTCGGTAACGAAAAAAGATCAAACCATGTATGCAGTCTCCATAGTGGTCCTGGGCTGGTGCGTAGGTCGGAATTTTTTGTTTTCTGCTGCGTTCCCCTACAGTGGCATCAAGAGCCATGCTATGCGTAGATGCAGGTTTCGATCTAGAATACATGGAGATGTATGGGTATTGCATAATATAATTAGGTAGTAGATGAGATCTATTGCTGAAAATTATTTATGCGGGTGACAGATGAAATCTGTTACCCGAGGTTCTTGTTGCTTCCCTAGAATTTGCGTTTGCTCAATCTCGAGACAGCATGGTGGAATTTGACAAAGTTCTGGCAATCCGTGATCCTGATTGATCATGGAAGTGCTATCAGTTCTTTGGGTTCTGCCGTAGTCAAAAGAAAGATGAAATTCGCAGATGAAAGGGCATTGCAGATATGATCTGCACGGGGGTCATGCGTATGACGAAGTTTAGTATGGGGCTCGAGATTTAATTATCCCGTGTTTCATACACCCCGAGATGCTAATCTAGCAACCTGAATAATCATACTTGATGATAAAACGTTGGTAGCTGCGGTTTAAGTCAAAACCTTAGAAGCCACGTAAAATAAAATTTTGCATAAACCTATTAGAGGCGTCTAACTTGGTTTTGCAGGATGTGCATGTGATGTGGTATAGCAGTGCTCATACTAATTCGATTATGTATGAGATGACTATATGATGTAATTTGATTAACATGACCTACGTGTCATGATTCGGCATGATGGCTGGAGCCATATGATTGCATTTTAATGACCTGCGTGTCAACCTTGTTGTAATGCATTATTTTGTTAGCTATAGAGATAGCAATATTATCTGGTGCATCGACAAGGTGGTGGCAATCTTCGTGAAGGTGACCACCGACGCGAATGCCGAAGACGAAGAAATGAAATACTTCTCCGTCAGAAAGGGCTATACCATATCATGCTATTATGAATTGCCTGAGATGTTTATCCCTTATGATGCACCCTTCTTGATTGCGCGGTAGTCGCTTTTATTAGGGTGATCTCTCACTTAAAATATCAAGTAGTTAGTGTTCTCCCAAGTGTAGCACCGTCACGGCACCTATCTTTTCGGGGTGCGCCATGGATGCATGGGTACGAACGATTAGAGAAGTGTGAGGCGGGTGAGGTCAGACCTCGCAGCAAGATCACTTGGTTGTCTTGACGTTCATGGCAGGATCGTCCTGAGCTCGGAACACACGCATCGAAAGATGAGCAAGAGTCACATAGAGATGTGATCGGCAAGTTGGCCTACCGATTAAAATTCCCGTTATGAGATGATGATTCTATGGCGATGAATTGAAGTCTGGATCTTGTATCACTCAAAATTAATTGTGAGAGATATTGATTTGAGTGGGAGCGCACTATTGAATTAACATGTTTAATTCTCAGTGCAATTAATTATGAACAGTGTCTAAGTGTTTCTTGCAAAATAGTTGTAGAATAATGGCTCGCGTTTCCACCTTCCCTATTAAAATTGAATAACTGTTAAATATCTGGTTAAAACTTTACGATTGGTAACGTAATATGAGGATTGTCCTCAAAAGTGCCGAGAAGGACTTTGTCCTATCGCATGCTTTCCGTATCCTCCCACTAAAGCTATGGATCATGTGACTCTCGTCCTTCGATCCAAAAGCTATAATTCCGTTTCAGTCAAGTGCAATATGTTTGCTTCCATGAAACCCAAACTTCGAAAGTTGGGATAGTTATATGATATTCATGGAACTGAAAATTATTTTCAGATACAAACAAAGCAATGTTTGTTTGCAAGTATTAGTAAAAGTGTTTACTATGCATTTGACTGTTGGGAAAGGGATCCAGAAGAACGCCTATCATATAATGAAAGGTGAATAAAACAACAACTTAAAGAGAAAGGAAGTGTCCAAAGGGTGTTAGTATGACTTACACGCCTAGGTAGTCCGGGGCTAACGCCACTCTTAAGTTGGGTGCTTCTTTTGCGAGTAGGAGAAATACTAAAAGTTAAACTGTTAGAAGTAAAAAGGCAGAAAGAAAGATGACTGGAATATCCAGCTCATGTATGAATGTCATACAAGTTTTTGTTGTATTGTAGGCTGGTCAAAGATATAGTTCTTGGGAATTCTGGTTAAACATGTTAATCACTAATTCTTGGGTATTGTGAGTTAATCACAAAGATACCAGCTCGATTGCATTCAATTGCGAATCACTGTAAGAGCTACTGTGGCCTAAAAAGACTAGCCAGAAATGAGGTTAAGGTATACACAGGGAACATAGTAAATGTTACTATACCTTCCATCGGTGTATTGCCGTCTGTATTTATTTTCATAATTCATTTAGAGTTTTACAAACTCTATCCCATTGCATAAGATATCTTGCAAGAAGGTTGTTCATAAGAGAACTTTTTATGTTCGATGTTATGAATAACACAAGGGCCATACTTTCATTATGAATGAGATGTATGTTATGAATATTGATAATAATACAATACCTCTGGGTTTACTTTCATAATTCATTTTAGAGTTTCATACACTCTAGCCCATTGCACAATGTTTGTTGCAAAAGAGTTGTTCATAAAAACAACAATTGTTGTTAAGTATTATGAATAACATAAGGGCCATACTTCCATCATCGATGGGACGTATGTTATGAATATTGAGGGTAATATGATACATCCATAACACTGACGCTAAATGTCGCAAGACTAAAAGAATACCACACAAGTGTGGCACTACATTTGGTCACATTTGAGAAACCCGCATGGAAAATTCCATTATGATGGATTTTGAAGTCTTTTTGATTTTGAATCATCTGACACTTGCAACTTTCCTCCGAAAAGTGAAGTGACTAAAATACCGTTCACAGGCCATAAGGAACGAACAACAAACTTATTAGTGATCATACATTTGATGTGTGTAGTTCGATAAGTGTTGTTAGTGGTGGATTTATTTATCTGCAGAAATGACTCAAGTAGATATGTGGATATTTACTTGATGAGACGTAAGTCTGGATCTTTTGAAATCATTCAAAAGGTTCTCAAAAATAAAGTAGAAGTTATTGTAACAAGAAAATTATGCTTCTGCAATTTGATTGCACAAAGGAATATTTGAGTTACATGTTTAGCGAATGTCTGATGAGTTGTGAAAGGGGTTTCATAACTTGCACCTCCCGGAACACCACTGCAAGTGGAAAGTCCGTGGAGATGTAATCAAACCATTTATGACATGGTAAGGTCAAAGATGACATAAATAAATTTGCCATTATCCCTTTTAAAGTGATGCTTTAGAGACTGCGGCTTTTACACGGAAAAGAGCTACATCGGGTCTGTTGAAATGAAGCCATGGTATGGTACGCCCAACCATGTTGTATCTTTTCTTAACATTTGGAATATGGGGCTTGTGTAAAAGGTTACAAACCTATTCCAAATCAGACAAGTGCTACTTTGTAGGTTATCCCAAGTCATTGGGTATTCCTCCCTCACTATACCGAGGCAAATAGGTTTGCCACAAAGAACGGTATGCTTTAAAGAGAATGGTTCTTTCTAAAAGGTGAGTGGGAGAATAGTGCAACTCGACGAGATAAACAGTATCTTCATCAGATCAAAGGAAAGAGACCTTGGAAGTAATTCCAGAGTTTCCTACTGCGACTGATACGGAAGTCTCTACAATAAAATGTATGAACTTCGGTCGAACTTGCAGCTGAACCACGTAGGCAAGGCTCGTGCAAACCTCTCAGGTGCGCAAACGAGATATTGTTGTTAGACAACATTATACCTACGATACACAAGGAAGCGTTGATGGGCCCTGACTCCGGAATTGGCTAAATGCCAATACAACCCGAGTTAGTTTCCATATAAGTGATTCAAGATTAAAACCTTGATACACCTTTCGGAAGACTTAGAGTCTAACGAATATTTATGGAACTTAAAACTGATACGGATAAAATGTTTTATCCATAAAGCTCGACTTGTTGAAATAACAAGTTCAAGAGTTGACTACGATGAGGTTGTTTTCATCGTAGCGATGCTTAAAGTCGGTTCGGGTTGAACTAGCAATTATTACATATTTCAATCATGAGATATGAAACATGGATGATAAAAGCATTTCCATCTGATGGAAATGAAAGCTAGGACTTGTATATGATACAGTCCAAAGTAATTTGTCGATCCAGAGGATGCTAGTAGGTATGCAAACTTCAGAGTTCCAGCAATGGACAGAAGAGAGCAAAATGGAGTTGGAATCTTCGTGTTTTGATGAAATGGTCAAAGGGGTTTTGACTTCATCAATGGGTAACGAAGATGCTTGTAATTCAAGAAAGTAAGTGGGAGCGTAATAATATTTCTAAAAACCTTATGTGCTTGGCACATTGGTAATTGGAAATAAATTTCTTGACACGAATTAGGACTTCATTTGAAAATAGTTTTTCGATGAAGTGCTTAGGCTAAATAGCCTCAATATTAGGCATGATGATCTATGGAGATAGATTTACCTAATGGGGCTAAGCAATGAATACATATTGACAAGATGCTAAAACCTTTTAGCATTTAAAACGCCAAGGAGTGATTCTTGCCAAAGTCACATGGAAGGAGTTTTTGCAAGACTCGGTGTCCCAAAACACTGATGAGTAAAATACATGATGCAGATTCCACACACTTTTGTGTTTGGATTAATCATGTATTCCATGGTATGTAAAACAACCAGATATGTCCAATACTCCCAAGGTGTTGCGAGTATGGATACTAAAGTGATCAAAGTACTGATCGTGGGACAACAGTGAAAGATGTCATTGAGTACTAGAGTAAGTACTGATGATATGTTTTCTTGCAAGCGGAGATCATGAAGAGTTCGTTGTAAAATGTTACATCGATAGTCTTCATCTTTTCACCGTGCGATTTTCGATTTAAGTTAAGGGTTTTGTGTAACACACAATGTGGTGGCACAGTTAGTTGGAATTTGTTCAAACTAGTTACTGTGGCGAATTCTATAACAAGGGCTAAGTATGTTGACGCTTTAGAAGCGACAAAGAAGATGTTGAATCATATAGTTCATTCATGAACTTAGTATAGTTCCAAGATGGCTTTTGACAATGGGACACTACTGCAGGTAGTTGCTCCATAACTCAGTCTGAGGAATCCAGGTTCGACCTGTGATTCACATACATACAAAGCCAAGTCCACACAAAATATGAATTTTGTGAAAACGTGAAAACGCGAGGACATACAAAGATACACACGGAACTGAAGTCGTCAGATCCGTTGGACATCAGGCTATACCACAAGCGAAGCATATTTACACCGGTGTTCCACAGGTGTGAAGTGCATTAGGATAAGCTAGATTATTGACTCTAGTGCAAGTGGGAGTCTGTAGGAGATATGCCCTAGAGGCAATAATAAATGATATTATTTATCTCCGAGT
Organism: Triticum aestivum; assembly: GCF_018294505.1. NCBI lineage: Eukaryota > Viridiplantae > Streptophyta > Magnoliopsida > Poales > Poaceae > Triticum > Triticum aestivum. The sequence continues at coordinate 12,085,973 of NC_057814.1, forward strand.
TCATAATTATGTTTATGTTCCATGCTATAACTGCAATGATTCTCGAGTCTGCAATATCCACGAGGCTCGGAGGAAGACTCAAATGCACGTGTGGAATAATAAACGGTAAAAAGTATTCCTAGTCTGGCCTCTAAGACTAGCTCAAGTGTTGCATGATGATTCTGTTTTCCTGGTCATGGGCATGTCTATGCTAGCAACTTTGAGGGCACAATGTTAAGAGAACATTTGTGTTGAATCGACCCGGATTGATGTTATGCTATGAGATTCATTCGTCACAAGTTTATTGGTACATAACACAGAGATGGTTAACGTTTGCATGATTCCTTAGACCATGAGAGTATCGAGTTTCTTCATGCTTGCTTCATGAACTTTGGGGTTTGTTAAACGTCATCCGTAAATGGGTGGCTATTACGGCGGCTTACGGGTTCATGGAAAAGTGTGTCAAGTAACTTGATAGCTCAAGATTGGGATTTGCTCCTCCGACGATGGAGAGATATCTCTGGGCCCTCTCGGTGTTACGGTATCCATCATCGTCTGGCCAGACACTTTGTGATTTGATCACGGGGATGCCGGAACACGATAACGAGAAAAGAGAACAATACCGGTAACGAGGTAACTAGCATAGTGGACAAGTTGTTGATCCACAGGAATGCCAACATGTCTCACCTCGGGTATTTGTAACATATCGCGAAGCAACAGGAATAGCACACGGCAACTGGAGGTTCACTCGAATATTTATTCGTGTGGGTATAGGGGTCAATATGGGTGTCCACGGCTCCGATGTTGATCATTGATCGGAAGGGGTTCCGGGTCATGTCTATACTTCACCGAACCTATAGGGTCACACGCTTAAGGGTCATCTATCTGCTGAATACTAGACAGGGAGTCTGAGAGAAAATCACCGAAAAAGTTTCGGACACCGAAAAGTTTCGGACAGCGGAATCGTACCGCAGAGAGAGGTCATCGGATAAGTTTCGATGATACCGAAAAGTTGTTTCGGGATACACCATTAAGTCAAATTGGTTTCGGCACATGCCTGATAATTCTTGGAGGATGCCAGAATCATTCTGGAAGCTTTTTGGAATTTTCTGAGATAAAAACCGGAAATGTTCCGGAGCTGCCGGAGCCACTTCAGATGCGTTTCGCAGATGAAAATCACTAAAACCGGAATTGTTTCGGAACGCGTTGAAAATCATTTTAGTGGGTACTGGAAATGTTCTTAGCCCACATAAATATTTTCAGTTCGATCAGACGCTGAAAAATGTCGTCGTGAATAGTGAAAATCAGCTTTATGGTTACTTTATGGAAAGCCACCTTTTGGGGCTTTGCTCCAAAAGATCTTGGGGATGACATGGATGGATAGGAGCCATTTTTTGGGCCCCTCATGGGGGTGTGGCCGGCCACATGAGGTATCCCCCCTTGGGGACCCTCTTGTTCCTTGGTTTCACTCCTAGGTCCTTGTGGAAGGACTTCATTCATGTGCATTTTGGGTTTTTTGTGAAACTACCCTACCCCCTTGGGATTTCCTATAAACAGAGGTGGAGGGGCAGCCCTCCACACTCATCCCTTGCTCTCATACACATGCCATGCATTATCTGGCTTCTTCTCTCCCTCCCACGAAAAGAGTTTCGTAGAGCCGTAAGGCTGTCTGGGTTCCGGCAGGAACTAGTTCTGGACGGCGAAGCCCTGCTGGATAGATGACACCGTATGTGTGCAACTCTGTAGAGAGATCGTAGTTTCGGTCTTAGTTCGTGAGTGCCTCCCGAAGGGCTGTCCGTGTGACCGTCCGAGTTTCGAAGGTCCTCCCGAAGGGCTGTCCGAGTGACCGTTCGAGTTTCGAAGGTCCTCCCGAAGGGCTGTCCGCGACACCTCCGGGGGGGCTGTTCGACCGCCTCCCGGAGGGCTGTCTGAGGAGCAGATGAGGGTACACATCCTCGCGGTTGGGAGGTTGTAAATCCTAGCTGCGGGGATCTGCACCGCCGATCGTCATCGACTCTACTTCCCGCTGCGCTACGAGTCGGTAACGAAAAAAGATCAAACCATGTATGCAGTCTCCATAGTGGTCCTGGGCTGGTGCGTAGGTCGGAATTTTTTTGTTTTCTGCTGCGTTCGCCTACAGTTCAGACATGCTCACATGCTCCTTTTATGGTGGGCATGAAAGCATTCATCGCATGGTTATTGCACATATGGTATCAAGTGGTACGGTAATGTATGTGATAGTGTTCTTATTTAAGCATGAGAGGTGAGATGGAACATGATCATCACTCGCAACAAAACTGTCTTGCATAGGCGGAGTAAGGCGGAAAAGCTCAGTCCAAGTGTTTCGTCTTTGTTTGAATAGATTTTGATATGCTAGGTTAATATCAACATGCAACATGTGTGTACGCAATGGAACAAGTTTTGCACTTAGTTGGAAATTGCTTTTGCAATGTAGTCGGAACCCAGGGACATCCTAGGACTTGGAAGCATCAGGATCTCTGACTAAACCAGATTCTTTCATCAATGAAGTCCCATTCCCTCCGTTTGTTAGCTTGAGGAGTCTTCTTTGGGGTACCGTCATGGAACCGGGACACTTGATTGGGGAAGTACAAAACATCACCATGTGTGTTCTGCCCTATGTGCTCAATCCGGGTCAGCATACCACGGTCCATAGTGTGTGGAGAAGCATGCACTCAACATATACGCAAGGGACGGCGACTCCGGCGGTGGTGCTGGGTGGGAGGATGGAGGCAGCGCCATCGGAGTGGGAAATTTGGGGATCGATGAGGAACCAGCATTAACCAGAGCACTTGACACTTCTCTCGCACTCCTCACCACTCCAAAATTCACCTCGAAACATTCCGTAGTACAAAGATCCATTGAGTCTCTAATTCGAATGGATGCATTTGGTTAGCAATGGGAATGGATTAGCAATGATTCCGTAAAAGATTGAGATTTTTATCCCATTAAAATTCTAATTTCATTAAAAAATATACATGGTGAGATGGTTCCGTGATTAATTGTTTGGTACGCTAACATTTACATGTTTATTAGGCTAGTTGAATGCTCGTGCATTGCCATGGAATAAAATATGTGCTGCTACTTCTCAAATGATCATGTTTGTATGATAAATTGCAACCAACAAAGGTGTGTTGCTACTTCTCAAGTGACGATGTTTGTATGATAATTGCAACCAACAAAGGTACTCGACACGTGTTTCTTTAGTTCGTGTCGGGGATATACCCCGCGGCGTAACCAGGCATGAAGTATAACCCGACCGGATTTGGTGACTTACTGGTAACCCGACGGGCGGGACAGACGGATGACAAGGCCCAAGGCCCAGAAGGCCGGTTTATGTTCATGGTGGGCCGGTTTAAGAGGAAAGGCGTGAAGAATATTTACCTTACAAGGAGTTAAGACCCGGACTTGTATCCGGTTTGTATTAGAAGGTAGACTAGTCCTAATCCTAATAGGACTCCACATGTAACCCACCCCTTCAACTTATATAAGGAGGGGCAGGGCTCCCTAAAGAGGGACAAGCAAGAAGAAACAATCTCTAGGGCTAGACACAAAGAGCCGGTTTACCGGCGACTCTCTCGTGATCATAATAAGACCTAGCCTCAAACAACATTTTCTGATCACAAAGTTTTTAGGGTTGCGTGCTAAGCGGCCGCTGCGAGCACCACGAAGATCTGCCGAATCCGAGACGAGAATTTTCTGAGAAGTTTCAAGGACCCATCAGTCGCTGATTGTACCGAGACGAAACAGAAATTTCCCATTGCAGCTGTTTTTTGTGATCCGCCGAGTTGTCATTGTTTTGTCCACGCCTCCACATACAATCTGCTAAAGGCTGCTGCATCTCGATTACTCCAGATTTACAATCAGCACAAGAAAGAACGCCGAAAGACCTACTGTGTGCAAGTCCTCGTATATCAAATTTGAGAACAAAGCGGAATCTGCAAAAGCTGGTCACGCCTCCTAACACGACACGGATTCGCTGTCCCAAGCTGACCGCGCCCGTTGACCCGCCAATGTCGTCGCAGCTCCCCCAGGGTACAGCCACCGATCCTCCGCGGCCTCGTCGCGCCGTTTCACCTCGCCGGCGTCCCCTTCGAGCCGCCGCTGTGTGGCCGCAGCCGCACCTCAAGGCGGCTCCTCCTCAACTCGCTCGGGTCCGTCTTGTGCCCACTGCGCCTTGTGCCATGAGCCGCCTCTGGCGTTATCGGTGAAACACCACTTCCGCCTCCGCTGAACACGGCCCGCTTCCATTCAACCACGGACTCACAAAACTCGCCGCCGAAGCCTGTTGAGTCGCCTCCGCCCCGGGTCAACCCCGGCTGAACTGCGGCACCATCCGAGTGACCGCGGCTGCGTTCCGCCTCTACCGTGGTCGAGCCGCCGCCTCGTTAGACCCGCCTCCACAACTCGCCTTGCCGCCGGCCGCCTCAGTACTCCTTGGCCATGGCGCCGCCGCCGTTTGTTTGGCCCAGCAACAAGCTGCCCCGAGCCGCCTGGTCTCCTCGACCCGCCGCAGAGGCCACGACCTCAAGCCGACACTGTCACATGCAGAGCCGGCCGCACCCTGGGCTGCCTTCGTCGGCCCGCCTCGCTATTTCAGCCGCGCCTGAGCGCCACGACCAAAAGAGTACGCCTTGAGACGGCCTTCCGCCGGCTCGCTGCCAAAGCCGAGCCTCCGCTCCTCCGCTGCCGTCAAACCATTCCAACCTAGCCCGCAGCCCCGCCGACCTCACCGTTGAGCCACTCCGTGCGCGGCCGCACCTCCGAGTCACCTCCACCTTGAGCCACCGCGTGTCGACTGCTGGCCGTTTCGTCAGCCGCTGCAGTTTGTCGCCGCCGCCGCAGTCACGTGCCAGGCTTGTTTTCCCGCTGCTTCTGCCATGGACTGCTTCAGTTCGCCTGCTACCTCCGCAGTTGTAGCCGCGGGCGCACCATGAGCCGCCGGCCGCCTCAGCCGCTGCGCGCTGAGCCACCGGACTCCGCCTCCGCCGTGGTTCTCTCTCCGTCTCAGTAGCTTCGCCGGCTCTCTTCCGTCGCGCTTCTGCCCTCGCAGACTCCTCTCGTTGCTAAGTTGCTGTTTGGGAAAAAGAAACAGGACCCGGATGTGGACTCAGTTTCCGCCGTCACGACTATGGCCTCGCCTGTTGGCCCGCCTCTGCTATGGCCGTTTTCACGCCAGCCGGCCCCGTGCAGCTCTGTTCCGACGGACGGTCCACCTGCCTTGAGCCGCCTGTGCCGCTGAGCGTTGCGGTCCGTCTGCTGCAAGCCGCCACTCTGCCTCCTCCCGCTGAGCCGCTATAGCCGTCAAGTTTGGTGTGCAGACGTTCCAGTGGGAATGCAGAGCCTTGCGCTGTCAGATCAAGAGATTGTCAAATTTCAGGATCCTTGTCATTGGATGAATTACTTCCCTCAGTTGGCCAAGGACCATCTAAAGGATTTTGGCCTAGGTTGTGGTTGAAGGCGTTTCTTTCGTAACCAGAGACATGCAACCACGGCCTGGAGCTCCACGTACATCTAAACACTTGAGGAAGCTTGACGCCGGTCAAATCAGTATGGATCACCTGCAAAGTGCCAACCAGCCGCCTACCTCCAGTCAGGGACCTCCAGTATAATCAGCAGGGTCGCCCTGCTATCACATGGTTGATCAGGAGCAATCCGGGCAGTTGCCGTGCAACGTCAGACACATGTGAAGCAAATTGGATTAAAATTGCTGGTCAAACGGACCAAAGCAGTACACATGTTTCCAATCTATCAACACGCAGAGAGCACCAAGTGCCATTAATTAATCTGCACACGTTCCAAGGTTCAGTGGATCGGCTGCTTGCATGCATCAGCATCTGTGTTCCTCCGACGAGAGTATCAGGTGCTATTCGCCCTATCTATTTTCAGTACACGTTAAATTGTTTGAGAACAATTACTCTGCTCTGTGGTATTTTTTCCGCAGGACCGTTACTCATTACAAAGGTGTCGCAAAAGGGCATGCGCCAACATTATTTTTGCACTAGCGCTTGTTCATGCCGTACTGCTCGATGGATATGTGCGCAAGTCGCCGCCCCCGCAACATCAACACGCGCCACTGACTCATCGTTCATGCCCGCGGCTGACTCGCCCGCATCCATGTCGTTTTCAACAATATGGCCGACTCTCTCGTCCGCACCGCATTACAGCGCCACAGACGACTCACCCGCCCGCCCTCGCGACCGGTTCACGCGTCCGCATCGGCTTACAACGAGGAGGACAATTTGCTCGTCCGCACCGGCTTACAACGCGGCGGCCGATTCATCTATCTGCTCCCGCGGCCGATTCACACGTGAGTGATTTCAGTGTCACCTAGTGATCATCAACTTCATGGCGGATTATTTTCGGCCTAAACACATCAGGTGATATCCATCTAAAATATATTTTTTATTAGCATAAATTATTTTTGTCAAAAAACAGTTTATCTTTGCCTTGATCTGCAATATTGTTTATGCAGGATAATTGTTCACTGCAAAGGCTATGGCTGTGTCATGGATGTATAACTCGCGCCACCTTTATAATGCGCTAGTATTTTACCATGCCATCAAGCTCGATGAATATATGTGCAAGCCGCCATTCCGCAGACCGGCTTACAATGCCGCTGCCGACTCATCTGTCCGAGCTGCCTCTGATGCTGCGGTCGTCTTTGCTGTCCGTCTCTCGCGGCCTGGTCTACGTCAACATACCGGGCCGCACCTGTCTGCATGAGCTGTTTATTGAGTATGAGCAAGTCACAGCTTGGGTAGCCCGGTTTTCTTTTAACAAATTCGAGGCAAATTATCATATACTATCAACCGCCGTCTGCACTGGATGGCTCAATGGACAGCCACACAAGTCGCCGTCACTACAGTTTGGTTAAACTTTAAGGAGCCGGTTGAAAGGAACCATTGGCCGAGTTGCTGACATGGCTCATATGGGAAAATTTATAACCCCCCGCAGTCACCTCAGCATTCTGTGGATTCACATCGTGCTATCAACACCAAAGATATACAATTTATGCCGGTTTATATCACAGTCAAATATGAAGAATCTCAAGCCAACTCCTCGAGTCACCAAGAGACTAGGGGGCTACGATGACATGACTCAGCAAATCTTGCCGGTTGTAGCAAATTTAAGAACCCCACGACGATGGAGGGAAAGATAACCCGGTCCCAGAGGCTACTGTTATATTGATGAAAATTTAAAGGTCGTCAGAAAATTCTCGGCTTAGAAAGTGTATGACAGTTACAAAATCCCGGCTCAATAAAGAGGTTCTGGGTTATCAGAAAGGATTCCGGTTTACAATCCGGTTCAAGGGAAGTCAGTCTCACTGAAGCTCTCAAACATCCGGTTTACAATCCGGTTCAAGGAAAATCTGTCGCGGTCTTACTCTGTTGCCCACAAAGCTCTGAAGCTCTCAAATCCGGTTTAAAAATGTCCGGTTCAAAAAGGAATTAACTTCTCGCAAGTTCGAGTTTAAAGGCCGTCAGAAAATTTCCGGCTGAAAATGAAGATTCCGGTTTAAAATCCGGTTCAAGGGAAAGATGTCTCCCCCAAAGCATTGAAGCTCTCAATATCCGGTTTAACATCCGGTTCAAAAAGAATTCATCTCTCGCAAGTTCGAGTTAAGGTTGCCACAGAGAACTTGCTGCCATGATGTGCGGTTCAAACACGGGTATCCTGCCTTATGGGCTCAGCTTATTATGGTTACTTGGGGGCTTCCTGTTCAAACATAGGTGTATTCACCAAAGAGAACATAGCGTTACTACCCTTTTGACTGGGTTATCTTGTTCAAACATAGGTGTATTCACCAAAGAGGACATAACTCTTCCGGGTCATCCTGCCTGTATGCCAGCTGCTTCTTCATCAGGTAATCCTGATTGGCCCGGCGAACTCTTAATAGTCAATCTTTAAAACAAGACCCTGAACTCGTTAAGGTTAAAACGCCGGTTTGTCATGTGATGGCACGGCTTACAGATAGCGGGGATGAACCCAGGCTACTAAGCGGCCTTCATTGAAACTTGGTTAAACCTGCCTGTTTGCATGATGCTACTCCGACCTCGTGTACTCTCGATAAGTCAATCTTTAAACAAGACCCTGAACTTATCCAGGTTAAAACATCGATTGGGTCATGTGAGAGCCGGCTTACAGAAAGCGAGGATACTCCAGTGGCTATCATGCTAGTTTCATTGAAGTATTCTGTTATCATACACATACATCATCATATATTGCATCATACATTGCATCATCATTACATTATCATAGCATACATCATATCTGCATGGATATACTGGTTTATATTGCAGGAACCGGTTTTCAAACCAGGTTATATTATTCAAATCTTTAAATAGCCAACATGGCTGGGTTCTTATTATGGTTATCAATAACCAGTATTATGATTGAGGTTTTCAAAAGTCGCTTTAGCGCAATGGATATTATCTTATCAATGGATATGATTTATTCTACAATGGAAGGAATAGTCCCGAGTCGCTGCAGGCTTACGACCCGGCACTTGGGGGCTACATTATTCAAATTGAGATTACATCAAATATGCAAGTCACATGTCACTGCCAGCATGCACCATGGCACTTGGGGGCTAATGCAAAGTCATTTTTTGCTTGCCTTATTGAAGACCCGACTCATCACATCATAATGAGCCGGCCCTTGGGGGCTACCAATTGCTCATGTCAACAATTCAAGGTACACAAGTCTTAATCCATTATATTGAAGGTTTATTGCTCAGTTGGTAAAGCACAAGGCTCTTAACCTTGTGGACGTGGGTTCAAGCCCTACGATGGAGGCTACATCATATGATGTTATTTTCAATGAAGTATATAAAGTCCCAGCTCAGTATTATCTTACTGACCCGGCACTTGGGGGCTACATGTTGCTGTTCAAATCTACATGATCATATTTATGAAGTCCCTGCTCATTATTGCATAATGACCCGTCCTTTGGGGGCTACACTGGTTGAAGTTTTTTGAGCATCAGGCAATTACAAAGTCCCCGGTTGCTGCAAGCATGACAACCCAGCACTTGGGGGCTACATACCATAGAATATTCAGTTGTGACTAGTGACTGCGATGAACAATCTGGATTTCTTCAAGTTTGCAACATTATAATGAAACAAGTCTTAACCTATCACTATGTTCTCCTCTTAAGACTTGGGGGCTACAGGTAATATGCATATAAAGGAGGAACATCTTAATAACCCGGGATTATCAGTTTTTCTAAAGGGCAAATCAGGAAGATTAATTGTGTGACCCGGCGTTGGCAACAATTATAACCCAGCGTCTGTAAACGGTCACGACCCGGGATCATCAGTTTTCATAACCCGACAATTTTGGCAATGATAAACCGGCAAATTCTACATTTTCAAACCGGCTGATATCAGTTGAATATTTGAAGACCAATATTTTTGTCAAATCAGTGCATTGAAGGCCGATTCAAATGGATTCTTTATTTACAAAATATCTTCAGCAAGCAAATTGATTATGAAGCTGGTCTATTGACTCGGATTTTTCAGAAGGAAGAAATGACAAGGACTTAAGGATGATCAAGTGCCGGTTTATAAGAATATTTAAGACAGAGCACAACCCGCCAAATGTGTTCTTGTGTTTATGTTGCAGATCAGTTTAACATGGATAAATCCAAATTAAACCGGGGGCTAATGTCGGGGATATACCCCGCGGCGTAACCCGGCATGAAGTATAACCCGGCCGGACTTGGCGACTCACTGGTAACCCGACGGGCGGGACAGACGGATGACAAGGCCCAAGGCCCAGAAGGCCGGTTTATGTTAATGGTGGGCCGGTTTAAGAGGAAAGGCGTGAAGAATATTTACCTTACAAGGAGTTAAGACCCGGACTTGTATCCGGTTTGTATTAGAAGGTAGACTAGTCCTAATCCTAATAGGACTCCACATGTAACCCACCCCTTCAACTTATATAAGGAGGGGTAGGGCACCCCAAAGAGGGACAAGCAAGAAGAAACAATCTCTAGGGCTAGACACAAAGAGCCGGTTTACCGGCGGCTCTCTCGTGATCATAATGAGACCTAGCCTCAAATAGCATGTAGGGTTGTTACCGGATGATGTTTCCCGGGGCCCGAAGCTGTCTAAACCATTGTCTTGTGTTGCGTCTCTCGATTTTGATCAACCCCTCTCAAGCTACTACATAGATGCGCTGGCTTCACGACTAAGTCCTCACTCTAGGACATCTGCCGTGACAAATCCACGACAGTTCGTGAATGCAAGCGTGATACAAATGTTGTCTTAAGATTAAGAGTCAATTAGAAATGGCAATTTTCTCTTCTCCTATGATCATTTTGTGTCCTCACAACTCTTTTTATTCTACTCATGCGTCTCCTGGACCATTTATCTTGAAAACTGGATCTTCTTCAACTCGGGTATATACTAGGTAATTGGAGTGAATGGTAATTGCCCGTATATACTTCAGGTAATTGTACATGCATTTGCAACGGATGCACAAATATTCTAGTGAATGAATTGAAGGAAATATGCCCTAGAGGCAATAACAAAGTTATTATTTATTTACTTATATCATGATAAATGTTTATTATTCATGCTAGAATTGTATTAACCGGAAACATGATACATGTGTGAATACATAGACAAACAAAGTGTCACTAGTATGCCTCTACTTGACTAGCTCGTTGATCAAAGATGGTTATGTTTCCTAGCCATTGACATGAGTTGTCATTTGATTAACGGGATCACATCATTAGGAGAATGGTGTGATTGACTTGACCCATTCTGTTAGCTAAGCACACGATCGTTTAGTATGTTGCTAATGCTTTATTCATGACTTATACATGTTCCTATGACTATGAGATTATGCAACTCCCGTTTACCGGAGGAACACTTTGTGTGCTACCAGACGTCACAACGTAACTGGGTGATTATAAAGGTGCTCTACAGGTGTCTCCGAAGGTACTTGTTGGGTTGGCGTATTTCGAGATTAGGATTTGTCACTCCGAAGGTACGCGGTTTGACCGATAAAGATCTTCGTAGAATTTGTGGGAGCCAATATGAGCATCCAGGTTCCGCTATTGGTTATTGACCGGAGACGTGTCTCGGTCATGTCTAAATAGTTCTCGAACCCGTAGGGTCCGCACGCTTAAAGTTAGATGACGGTTATATTATGAGTTTATGTGTTTTGATGTACCGAAGGAGTTCGGAGTCCCGGATGAGATCAGGGACATGACGAGGAGTCTCGAAATAGTCGAGACGTAAAGATCGATATATTGGACGACTATATTCGGACATCGGAAAGGTTCCGAGTGATTCGGGTATTTTTAAGGAATACCGGAGAGTTACGGGAATTCGTATTGGGCCTTAATGGGCCATACGGGAAAGGAGAGAAAGGCCCCAAAGGGTGGCCGCACCCCTCCCCATGGACTAGTCCGAATTGCACTAGGGAGGGGGGCGCCCCCTTCCTTCCTTCTCCTTCTCCCTTCCCATCTCCTACTCCAACAAGGAAAGGAGGAGTCCTACTCCCCCTTGGCGCGCTCTCCTCCTAGGCAGGCCACCTCCCCCCTTGCTCCTTTATATACGGGGTGAGGGGGGCACCCCAAAGACACAACAATTGATCGATTGATCTCTTAGCCGTGTGCGGTGCCCCCCTCCACCATAATCCACCTCGATAATATCGTAGTGATGCTTAGGCGAAGCCCTGCGTCGGTAGAACATCATCATCGTCACCACGCCGTCGTGCTGACGGAACTCTCCCTCAAAGCTCGGCTGGATCGGAGTTCGAGGGACGTCATCGAGCTGAACGTGTGCTGAACTCGGAGGTGCCGTACGTTCGGTACTTGGATCGGTCGGATCGTGAAGACGTACGACTACATCAACCGCGTTGTGCTAACGCTTCCGCTTTCGGTCTACGAGGGTACGTGGACAACACTGTCCCCACTCGTTGCTATGCATCACCATGATCTTGCGTGTGCGTATAATTTTTTTGAAATTACTACGTTCCCCAACAGTGGCATCAGAGCCTGGTTTTATGCGTAGGTGTCATATGCACGAGTAGAACACAAGTGAGTTGTGGGCGATATAAGTCATACTGCTTACCAGCATGTCATACTTTGGTTCGGCAGTATTGTTGGATGAAGCGGCCCGGACCGACACTACGCGTACGCTTACGCGAGAGTGTTTCTACCGACGTGCTTTGGACATAGGTGGATGGCGGGTGTCAGTTTCTCCAACTTTAGTTGAACCGAGTGTGGCTACGCCCGGTCCTTGCAAAGGTTAAAACAACACCAACTTGACAAACTATCGTTGTGGTTTTGATGCGTAGGTAAGAACGGTTCTTGCTAAGCCCGTAGCAGCCACGTAAAACTTGCAACAAGAAAGTAGAGGACGTCTAACTTGTTTTTGCAGGGCATGTTGTGATGTGATATGGTCAAAGCATGATGCTAAATTAATTGTATGAGATGATCATGTTTTGTAACCGAGTTATCGGCAACTGGCAGGAGCCATATGGTTGTCGCCTTATTGTGTGCAATGCAATCGCCCTGTAATGCTTTACTTTATCACTAAGCGGTAGCGATAGTCATAGAAGCATAAGATTGGCGAGACGACAACGATGCTACGATGGAGATCAAGGTGTCGCGCCGGTGACGATGGTGATCATGACGGTGCTTCGGAGATGGAGATCACAAGCACAAGATGATGATGGCCATATCATATCACTTATATTGATTGCATGTGATGTTTATCTTTTATGCATCTTATCTTGCTTTGATTGATGGTAGCATTATAAGATGCTCCCTCACTAAATTATCAAAGTATAAGTGTTCTCCCTGAGTATGCACCGTTGCGAAAGTTCTTCGTGCTGAGACACCACGTGATGATCGGGTGTGATAGGCTCTACGTTCAAATACAACGGGTGCAAAACAGTTGCACACGCGGAATACTCAGGTTAAGCTTGACGAGCCTAGCATATAACAGATATGGCCTCGGAACACGGAGACCGATAGGTCGAGCGTGAATCATATAGTAGATATGATCAACATAGTGATGTTCACCGTTGAAACTACTCCATCTCACGTGATGATCGGACATGGTTTAGTTGATATGGATCACGTGATCACTTAGAGGATTAGAGGGATGTCTATCTAAGTGGGGTTCTTAAGTAATATGATTTATTGAACTTGAATTTATCATGAACTTAGTACCTGATAGTATCTTGCTTGTCTATGTTGATTGTAGATAGATGGCCCGTGCTGTTGTTCCGTTGAAATTTAATGCGTTCCTTGAGAAAGCAAAGTTGAAAGATGATGGTAGCAATTACACGGACTGGGTCCGTAACTTGAGGATTATCCTCATTGCTGCACAGAAGAATTACGTCCTGGAAGCACTGCTAGGTGTACCACCTGCGCCAGCAACTGCAGACATTGTGAATGCCTGGCAGTCACGTGTTGATGACTATTCTATAGTTCAATGTGCCATGCTTTACGGCTTAGAACCGGGACTTCAACGATGTTTTGAACGTCATGGAGCATATGAGATGTTCCAGGAGTTGAAGTTAATATTTCAAAAGAATGCTCGGATTGAGAGATATGAAGTCTCCAATAAGTTCTACAGCTGCAAGATGGAGGAGAATAGTTCTGTCAGTGAGGATATACTCAAAATGTCTGGGTATAATAATCACATGATTCAACTGGGAGTTAATCTCCTGGATGATAGCGTCATTGACAGAATTCTCCAATCACTGCCACCAAGCTACAAGAGCTTCGTGATGAACTATAACATGCAAGGGATGGATAAGACAATTCCCGAGCTCTTCGCAATGCTAAAGGCTGCGGAGGTAGAAATCAAAAAGGAGCATCAAGTGTTGATGGTCAATAAGACCACCAGTTTCAAGAAAAGGGGCAAAGGGAAGAAGAAGGGGAAGTTCAAGAAGAACAACAAGCAAGTTGCTGCTCAGGAGAAGAAACCCAAGTTTGGACCTAAGCCTGAGACTGAGTGCTTCTACTGCAAGCAGACTGGTCACTGGAAGCGGAACTGCCCCAAGTATTTGGCGGATAAGAAGGATGGCAAGGTGAACAAAGGTATATGTGATATACATGTTATTGATGTGTACCTTACTAATGCTCGCAGTAGCACCTGGGTATTTGATACTGGTTCTGTTGCTAATATTTGCAACTCGAAACAGGGGCTACGGATTAAGCGAAGATTGGCTAAGGGCGAGGTGACGATGCGCGTGGGAAATGGTTCCAAAGTCGATGTGATCGCGGTCGGCACGCTACCTCTACATCTACCTTCGGGATTAGTTTTAGACCTAAATAATTGTTATTTGGTGCCAGCGTTAAGCATGAACATTATATCTGGATCTTGTTTGATGCGAGACGGTTATTCATTTAAATCAGAGAATAATGGTTGTTCTATTTATATGAGTAATATCTTTTATGGTCATGCACCCTTGAAGAGTGGTCTATTTTTGTTGAATCTCGATAGTAGTGATACACATATTCATAATATTGAAGCCAAAAGATGCAGAGTTGATAATGATAGTGCAACTTATTTGTGGCACTGCCGTTTAGGTCATATCGGTGTAAAGCGCATGAAGAAACTCCATACTGATGGACTTTTGGAACCACTTGATTATGAATCACTTGGTACTTGCGAACTGTGCCTCATGGGCAAGATGACTAAAACGCCGTTCTCCGGAACTATGGAGAGAGCAACAGATTTGTTGGAAATCATACATACAGATGTATTTGGTCCGATGAATATTGAGGCTCGTGGCGGATATCGTTATTTTCTCACCTTCACAGATGATTTGAGCAGATATGGGTATATCTACTTAATGAAACATAAGTCTGAAACATTTGAAAAGTTCAAAGAATTTCAGAGTGAAGTTGAAAATCATCGTAACAAGAAAATAAAGTTTCTACGATCTGATCCTGGAGGAGAATATTTGAGTTATGAGTTTGGTCTTCATTTGAAACAATGCGGAATAGTTTCGCAACTCACGCCACCCGGAACACCACAGCGTAATGGTGTGTCCGAACGTCGTAATCGTACTCTACTAGATATGGTGCGATCTATGATGTCTCTTACTGATTTACCGCTATCGTTTTGGGGTTATGCTTTAGAGACGGCCGCATTCACGTTAAATAGGGCACCATCAAAATCCGTTGAGACGACGCCTTATGAACTGTGGTTTGGCAAGAAACCAAAGTTGTCGTTTCTTAAAGTTTGGGGCTGCGATGCTTATGTGAAAAAGCTTCAACCTGATAAGCTCGAACCCAAATCGGAGAAATGTGTCTTCATAGGATACCCAAAGGAGACTGTTGGGTACACCTTCTATCACAGATCCGAAGGCAAAACTTTTGTTGCTAAATTCGGAATTTTTCTAGAGAAGGAGTTTCTCTCAAAAGAAGTGAGTGGGAGGAAAGTAGAACTTGATGAGGTAACTGTACCTGCTCCCTTATTGGAAAGTAGTTCATCGCAGAAACCGGTTTCTGCGACACCTACACCAATTAGTGGGGAAGTTAATGATGATGATCATGAAACTTCAGATCAAGTTATTACTGAACCTCGTAGGTCAACCAGAGTAAGATCCGCACCACAGTGGTACGGTAATCCTGTTCTGGAAGTTATGTTACTAGACCATGACGAACCTACGAACTATGAAGAAGCGATGGTGACCCCAGATTCCGCGAAATGGCTTGTGGCCGTGAAATCTGAGATGGGATCCATGTATGAGAACAAAGTTTGGACTTTGGTTGACTTGCCCGATGATCGGTAAGCAATAGAGAATAAATGGATCTTCAAGAAGAAGACTGATGCTGACGGTAATGTTACTGTCTATAAAGCTCGACTTGTTGCAAAAGGTTTTCGACAAGTTCAAGGGATTGACTACGATGAGACCTTCTCACCCGTAGCGATGCTTAAGTCTGTCCGAATCATGTTAGCAATTGCCGCATTTTATGATTATGAAATTTGGCAAATGGATGTAAAAACTGCATTCCTGAATGGATTTCTGGAAGAAGAGTTGTATATGATGCAACCGGAAGGTTTTGTCGATCCAAAGGGAGCTAACAAAGTGTGCAAGCTCCAGCGATCCATTTATGGACTGGTGCAAGCCTCTCGGAGTTGGAATAAACGCTTTGATAGTGTGATCAAAGCATTTGGTTTTGTACAGACTTTTGGAGAAGCTTGTATTTACAAGAAAGTGAGTGGGAGCTCTGTAGCATTTCTGATATTATATGTGGATGACATATTGCTGATTGAAAATGATATAGAATTTCTGGATAGCATAAAGGGATACTTGAATAAGAGTTTTTCAATGAAAGACCTCGGTGAAGCTGCGTATATATTGGGCATCAAGATCTATAGAGATAGATCAAGACGCTTAATTGGACTTTCACAAAGCACATACCTTGACAAAGTTTTGAAGAAGTTCAAAATGGATCAAGCAAAGAAAGGGTTCTTGCCTTTGTTACAAGGTGTGAAGTTGAGTAAGACTCAATGCCCGACCACTGCAGAAGATAGAGAGAAGATAAAAGATGTTCCCTATGCTTCAGCCATAGGCTCTATCATGTATGCAATGCTGTGTACCAGACCTGATGTGTGCCTTGCTATAAGTCTAGCAGGGAGGTACCAAAGTAATCCCGGAGTGGGTCACTGGACAGCGGTCAAGAACATCCTGAAATACCTGAAAAGGACTAAGGATATGTTTCTCGTTTATGGAGGTGACAAAGAGCTCATCGTAAAGGGTTACGTTGATGCAAGCTTTGACACTGATCCGGACGATTCTAAATCACAAATCGGATACGTGTTTACATTGAACGGTGGAGCTGTCAGTTGGTGCAGTTCTAAACAAAGCGTTGTGGCGGGATCTACGTGTGAGGCGGAATACATAGCTGCTTCGGAAGCAGCAAATGAAGGAGTCTGGATGAAGGAGTTCATATCCGATCTAGGTGTCATACCTAGTGCATCGGGTCCAATGAAAATCTTTTGTGACAATACTGGTGCAATTGCCTTGGCGAAGGAATCCAGATTTCACAAGAGAACCAAGCACATCAAGAGACGCTTCAATTCCATCCGGGATTTAGTCCAGGTGGGAGACATAGAAATTTGCAAGATACATACGGATCTGAATGTTGCAGACCCGTTGACTAAGCCTCTTCCACGAGCAAAACATGATCAACACTAAGGCTCCATGGGTGTTAGAATCATTACTGTGTAATCTAGATTATTGACTCTAGTGCAAGTGGGAGACTGAAGGAAATATGCCCTAGAGGCAATAATAAAGTTATTATTTGTTTCCTTATATCATGATAAATGTTTATTATTCATGCTAGAATTGTATTAACCGGAAACATGATACATGTGTGAATACATAGACAAACAGAGTGTCACTAGTATGCCTCTACTTGACTAGCTCGTTGATCAAAGATGGTTATGTTTCCTAGCCATAGACATGAGTTGTCATTTGATTAACGGGATCACATCATTAGGAGAATGATGTGATTGACTTGACCCATTACGTTAGCTTAGCACACGATCGTTTAGTATGTTGCTAATGCTTTCTTCATGACTTATACATGTTCCTATGACTATGAGATTATGCAACTCCCGTTTACCGGAGGAACACTTTGTGTGCTACCAAATGTCACAACGTAACTGGGTGATTATAAAGGTGCTCTACAGGTGTCTCCGAAGGTACTTGTTGGGTTGGCGTATTTCGAGATTAGGATTTGTCACTCCGATTGTCGGAGAGGTATCTCTGGGCCCACTTGGTAATGCACATCACTTAAAGCCTTGCAAGCATTGCAACTAATGAGTTAGTTGCGGGATGATGTATTACGGAACGAGTAAAGAGACTTGCCGGTAACGAGATTGAACTAGGTATTGAGATACCGACGATCGAATCTCGGGCAAGTAACATACCGATGACAAAGGGAACAACGTATGTTGTTATGCGGTTTGACCGATAAAGATCTTCGTAGAATATGTGGGAGCCAATATGAGCATCCAGGTTCCGCTATTGGTTATTGACCGGAGACGTGTCTCGGTCATGTCTACATAGTTCTCGAACCCGTAGGGTCCGCACGCTTAAAGTTAGATGACGGTTATATTATGAGTTTATGTGTTTTGATGTACCGAAGGAGTTCGGAGTCCCGGATGAGATCAGGGACATGACGAGGAGTCTCGAAATGGTCGAGACGTAAAGATCGATATATTGGACGACTATATTCGGACATCGGAAAGGTTCCGAGTGATTCGGGTATTTTTCGGAGTACCGGAGAGTTACGGGAATTCGTATTGGGCCTTAATGGGCCATACGGGAAAGGAGAGAAAGGCCCCAAAGGGTGGCCGCACCCCTCCCCATGGACTAGTCCGAATTGGACTAGGGAGGGGGGCGCCCCCTTCCTTCCTTCTCCTTCTCCCTTCCCTTCTCCTACTCCAACAAGGAAAGGAGGAGTCCTACTCCCGGTGGGAGTAGGACTCCCCCCTTGGCGCGCCCTCCTCCTAGGCCGGCCGCCTCCCCCTTTGCTCCTTTATATACGGGGGCAGGGGGCACCGCAAAGACACAACAATTGATCGATTGATCTCTTAGCCGTGTGCGGTGCCCCCCTTCACCATAATCCACCTCGATAATATCATAGCGGTGCTTAGGCGAAGCCCTGCGTCGGTAGAACATCATCATCGTCACCACGCCGTCGTGCTGACGGAACTCTCCCTCAAAGCTCGGCTGGATCGGAGTTCGAGGGACGTCATCGAGCTGAACGTGTGCTGAACTCGGAGGTGCCGTACGTTCGGTACTTGGATCGGTCGGATCGTGAAGACGTACGACTACATCAACCGCGTTGTGCTAACGCTTCCGCTTTCGGTCTACGAGGGTACGTGGACAACACTCTCCTCTCTCGTTGCTATGCATCACCATGATCTTGCGTGTGCGTAGAATTTTTTTGAAATTACTACGTTCCCAACATGAATATGATTGTGCACCAAAATATACTTCATTTCTTGATTGCATCATTACTTTATTCGCAGTATAATTTTATTTGGTAAGCCAATAAGACATGGGGCAGTTACATGATTTTTTTCGAAATGATGGGGGAAATCAAAGATGAGATAGAAAAACAAATTCCAAATAGGGGCAGTTGAGATGATAAGATCGCCCCGTTGACATTTCTGATCCCCGAAGCCTTCACATTTTTTTCAAGACCCTTTTGGTTAAGGCAAGCCAACTCCCTAGCATATGCCTCTCTAAGCATTGCGTGCATGATTTCGTGCATGTTTAATATCTATGTCTAATTATTTTTAGGGTAGTTATGTCTTGGTATGATCGTATGGGACATCTGCCAAGTATTCTTTCGGTGGTTATGCTTGGTTTTAACTTAAGGCGCCACATACTTCAATATCGGTAGAAAGCGCCCACGCCTTCCAAGCGTTAGGTTTGTAATGGGCTGGCCCATAGATTCCATTTGGTCACGGTCTTTTCCAATTTTTTCATATATGTGTTTAACGCTTTCTCTACTAGAATTTTGACCATTTTTATTTTTTCTTAAAATTATTCATGAGCATTGTGAACATTCAGTGTATCTTTTTTACTTTCATGTTGTTTTTTTCACTTTCCGCTCTTTATTATTTTGGAACTTTTTTAAAAAAAGTTTATGAATAATGCCATTAATTTTATTTTATTTTGCAAATTTAAAAATGCTAGTGAATTTTTAAAAAAAATCATAATTCAAAAGTATTTGTGAATTTAAGAAAAGTTCACTTTCATACTTGTTGCATGATATGAATTTTGCTCCCATAACTTTTTATCTATTCTGCTTTTTTCGGAGAAGGACCTGTTTCTGATCCCCGAGCATTCACATTTACATTTTTTAAATTCATGATAATTTTTCATATTTATGAATATTTTTAAAATTAGTGAACATTCTAATAAGTTTTTTAAATTTCCTCAATAAAAACACTCCAAACTAATAAACCAACTGAAAAAAATCGAATGAGAAAACGACCGTAAAGGAAAATTGCCAGGCAAAGCACTAATAAGTGGATTGCTGCCCAGTGTGTGCTTTAATGCTAAATTGGCATGTGAAGTGCTAAATAGGACGTCCCAAGAACTGATGAAAAATTCCTGGCTGTTTTCAAGCCATAGACTAGCAAGAAGCACCAACCGATAGCTTTTCAATGCCTTATGTAAACCCAAGGTTTCATTTGCCTAAAAAAGTAGCTCCAAGACTTACAAAAAAGCAAAGTCGTTTGAGTGTTGTTGGCTCTTTTGGAGGCCGGCAGTTTGTGTGTTAATCAAGAGAAGCAGTTGGCTGACTTGGTGTGGCGACATCGATCTATTTATTTGTTTTGTGGCATTAGCCTAGTTTCTCCAACTCTCTAGATGGTGGTGAAGGATTGCAAACTTGCTCAATGCCGGGTGATGTCCAAAATGATGTTCCTTAGCGGTTACCAGATCTCATTTTGGGCAGCGAGTGGTTATTATCTTCAAAGCCTGGTATGACGAGGGTGTTTGTAGGTGTCCCTTCCTTTTAAGCTCCGACCAACGACGTGTCTAGGGGCTTTTCGTCGATCCTAACAGCAGTACAAGGGGGAACACTTGGAATTTGTAGTCAATGGGGTAACACGTCAGGAAACCAGCGGGTTTATAACATAGAACACATGTACAGACGATTTTACCAAGTTTCACACCCCAATGTGGGAAAAGCCCTACTCCATGCCTTGCTCTTTTCTAACATATGTGTGGAGAGTACAAGAGAATAAAATGTCTGGGAAGGATCTGAATGAGTTATGATATTGGATATTCATGCGATATGCTCTAAAATCCTTCTAGGTGGTCTACACTAAACTATGGCATGGGAGAAGGTGTCCCTCTCCCATGCCCCATGTAACCCTTATATAGCACAACCTATGGAAGGCTTCGATGTCAATGCATGGGGCTTACAGAGATTGGAGTCGATCTGTTGCCGGTTTACAACATGTTTGGGCCCTTCCATGTTCACTGAGAGTTTCTTGATTCCCGATGCGTTGTATGATGGCATGACTCCTCCTGGTGTGGTCGAGAATCTTCTGGTGTCTATGGGGTATCCCGGATTTCAGGGGCCCACCTTTGCAGCGAAGAAAGGCAAGCCGATAAGTGATTTGACATCATCAATAGCCCCCCATGAGTACTCGTAATAGAGAAAGGTCCGAGTAAGTCTGGTGTGTAGATACTCGTGAACGCCTCCGTCTTATATATTCTTTAGGTTGGATGATGGGGTAGCTCCTTCCTTGCCGTCTTGTTCTTGTGTTTGATGTCTCACCGGCATCGGTCAACATGCAAAATGTTGTTGTAGATGAGTATTTTCCCAACATCTTCAATGGGCGGGGTGTTCATGCAGACACGTTGAGTCGAGAGACGTATGTCAACACGCAAATAGTTGATGTAGATTCCTTTTTCATTGATGGCTTTCCAATAAGTCACTGGTGACTCCTCCTATTTCCCTACACACTACGCTCGCTTAGTGAATTGGCTTGACCGTTTAGTTTCGTTTTGCTTTGATTTTTATTTTGTTTTTCCTTTCTTTTTCCGTGCTTGTTCTTTCTTTTTCTTTCGTTCTTTGTTATTTTCATTTTTTATTTTCATGAATATTTCTTCAAATTCCTGAACTTTCATTTCAAAATTGTGAACATTTGTTTTCATCAAATCAAAAACGGTTCCCCGAATTAAAAAAATGTTCTTTGAATTTAGAAAATTTTCATTAAATTAAAAGTTTGTGAATTGTAATCCACAATTGTTCATAAAATATAATAAATGTTCATCACAACTAAAAATCTGTTCATTAATGTTTAAAAAATCATTAATTTTAAAAAAATGTTCATCGAACTGAAACATTGTTCATCCAATTCAATATGTATTTATCAAATTGTAAAAAATTCATACAATTTAATTTTTTTTCATCAAACACAAAAAGCTTCATTTTAATAAATTGACAAACATTTTTTGGAATCGGCGTACATTTTGTGAATGTCATGAACTTTTTCGCCAAATTAGTGCGCACTTTGTTTCCTCATTTTTGTGAACATTTTTTGAAAATTCTTGAATTTTTAAAATTAGTTAATATATTTTAAATTTTGAGATTTTTTTTCAGAATCATAAACATTTTTGAAAATTCCGAATTTGATGTAGATAAGAAAAAACTAAAAAAGATAAAGAAAAAATAATGAACAGGAAAAATGAAAAGAAGGGGCTTCCCGCCCAGCACATGAGCCGTCTAAATGGGCGCGTGGGAGGGGAGTGCGCGTTCCGGCGCCTTCCCATCTCGTTGGTCGTGGAATAGGAAGTCCCCGAACGCCACGTGTGAAAGTATAATATTACTCCCTCCGTTCCATAATGTAGTGCCTATAGATTTTTTGAAAAGTCAAACCTCATACACATTCTATATTTTTTGAATAGATAAGAAACATTTTTTATACGCACATTTAACAATTTTTAAATACATGCTTAACACTTTTTAAAACATATTTTTTATGTCAACTTTTTTGCATATATATTGTACATTTTTTGTATACATCCGGAACATTTTTTTATACACGTTTAACATTTTTTAATTACATGATTAACATTTTTTAAACATATATTTTTTATGCCTACTTTTTTTGCAAAAACAATTAGCCCACAGCAAGCCAATTAGCTTCAATCGGCCAACAGTGGGCCGACAGGACGCAATCAGCCCACAATGGGCCCACAGGGGCCAGTGGGCCAGCTGTAGGCCGACTGGAATCCAATCGACCTGCTGTGGGCCGACTAGGCCCAGTCGGCCTGCAGCGGGCCGACGGTGTATTATTTTTGAAATTTTTTTATCCAGCGTAATATTTATGAAAATTAATAAAAAAATGTATTATTTTAAAAAAATAGCACTTCTCTAGTGATGATGCGTGTATTGCAACCAACAAAGGTACTCGACAAGTATTTCATCAATTCATGAATGCAAGCGTGATACAAATGTTGTCTTAAGATCAAGACTCCATTAGAAATGGTAATTTTATCATCTCTGATGATCAATTTATGCCCTCACAACTCCTTTTATTCTAGTCATGCATCTCCTTGATCATTTATCTCGGGTGCTAGATCTTCTTCAACTCGGGTATATACTAGGTAATTGTAGTGAATGGTAATTGCCTGTATATATATACTTCAGGTAATTGTACATGCGTTGGAACGGATGCATAAACATTCTAGTAAGTGAATATGATTGTGCACCAAAATAGACTTTATTTGTCAATTGAATCGTTACTTTATTTGCAGTATAATTTTGTTTGGTAAGCTAGTAAGACATGGGGCAGTTGACATGATTTTTTTTTACAACGGCAGGGAAAATCAAAGATGAGATATAAAAAAAATTCAAAACAGGGCAGTTGACATGATAAGATGGTCCCATTGGCAATTCTAATCCCCGAAGCCTTCATATTTTATTTCAAGACCCTTTTGGTTAAGGCAAGCCAACTCCCTACCCTATGCCTCTAAGCATTGCTTGCATCATTTCGGGGATGTTTGGTATCCATGTCTTTTATTTTTAGGTGGCTATGTCTTGGTATGATCCTATGGGACATCTGTTGAGTATTGCTTCGGTGCTTAGGCTTGGTTTTAACTTAAGGCGCCACATATTTCAAAATCGGTAGAAAGCGCCCACGCCTTCCAAGCGTTAGGCTTGTAATGGGCTGGCCCATAGCTTCCATTTGGTCACGGTCTTTTCCAATTTTTTCATATATGTGTTTTATCGCTTTATCTACTAGAATTTTGTTCATTTTTTATTCAAGTTATTCATGAGCCTTGTGAACATTCAGTGCATCTTTGTTGCATGGTGATTTTCCTTCATGATAGTTTTTTTCACTTTCTGCTCTTTATTATTTTGGATATTTTTTTAAAAAAATTGATTTTAAGAATAATGTCCAGTAATTTTATTTTATTTTGCATATTTAAAAATTCTAGTGAATTTGAAAAATGTTCATAATTCAAAAAAAATTGTGAATTCTAGAAAAGTTCACTTTGTTACTTGTTGCAGGATATGAATTTGGCACCCATGCCTTTTTATCTATTCTGCCTTTTTCGGAGAAGGACCTGTTGATAATTCTAATCGCCGAGCATTCACATTTACAGTTTAAAATTCATGATATTTTTTAATATTTATGAACATTTTTAGAATAGTGAACATTCTTATATTTTTTAATTCCTAAATAAAAATAGTCCAAAATAATAAACCAACTGGAAAAAAAATCGAACGAGAAAATGACCGTAAAGGAAAATTGCCAGCCAAAGCACTAAGGTGGTCGCTGCCCAGTGTGTGCTTTGACGCTAAATTGGCGTGTGAAGTGCTAAATAGGACGTCCCAAGAACTGATGGAAATTTCCGGGCAGTTTTCAAGCCATGGGCCAACAAGAAGCACCAACCGATATCTTTTCAATGCCTTATGTAAACCCAAGGTTTCATTTTCCCCAAAAAAACATAGATAAATACTTGTAACTGGTAGGCTTGTATTCATATGCTTTCTATGCTATTCCCATGTGTGGTAAATTCATCCTGTTTCATCTATACACAGGCACCAGCACCACTTGGAAAGAAGGTTGATTCCACTGAGCGCGTCATGTTGAAGGAAGATGACGTGATACCGGAACAAGGCATATTTATCTGTTCAATCCTCGGTCTTGTACTCCAGTGAAGTTGTGGTTGAAGTTTCAGATAGATGATATATATTAACCTCTAAAAGGGTACATAATTGCACGTAAAAGGATACATAGGTGTATGCAGTCTAGAAATAAGTATGCAACTAAGTATGCATCCTTGTGTTGTCTAATAGCTGCTCGAGAAAGCGCTGGAGCTAACAAACTTCATTTGGTCATTCTGTTTATATGTCACCTGAACCATTCTAATTTTTGTGGAAGTCTCTCTACTAGTATGTTTGTGTTTAAGGGCATGCACTTATACAAGATTGGCCTCCTCCCCCCACCCCGCCCTTCAATTGCCACTTTCCCAGCAGATACTACCAAGTGATCATTTGATGGTTTTTTATATGTAGTTGTATATTGCGGTTAGTATGATTATTGTTTCTGCTCTCATATATAGTGATGATTTATTATCTTTATTCTTTACTACATTCATAGTGACGTTGCCTGCGACTTGAGACGGCGAATGCTAACGCATTATGAAGTTGTGGTCATCCCTACACTTTGAGCTAATTGATATGGCCAGAACATCTATCAGTGAGCTAGTGTATTGAGGGAGGGGATAATCATAGTAGTTCAGACATGCTCACATGCTCCTTTTATGGTGGGCATGAAAGCATTCATCGCATGGTTATTGCACATATGGTATCAAGTGGTACGGTAATGTATGTGATAGTGTTCTTATTTAAGCATGAGAGGTGAGATGGAACATGATCATCACTCGCAACAAAACTGTCTTGCATAGGCGGAGTAAGGCGGAAAAGCTCAGTCCAAGTGTTTCGTCTTTGTTTGAATAGATTTTGATATGCTAGGTTAATATCAACATGCAACATGTGTGTACGCAATGGAACAAGTTTTGCACTTAGTTGGAAATTGCTTTTGCAATGTAGTCGGAACCCAGGGACATCCTAGGACTTGGAAGCATCAGGATCTCTGACTAAACCAGATTCTTTCATCAATGAAGTCCCATTCCCTCCGTTTGTTAGCTTGAGGAGTCTTCTTTGGGGTACCGTCATGGAACCGGGACACTTGATTGGGGAAGTACAAAACATCACCATGTGTGTTCTGCCCTATGTGCTCAATCCGGGTCAGCATACCACGGTCCATGGTGTGTGGAGAAGCATGCACTCAACATATACGCAAGGGACGGTGACTCCGGCGGTGGTGCTGGGTGGGAGGATGGAGGCAGCGCCATCGGAGTGGGAAATTTGGGGATCGATGAGGAACCAGCATTAACCAGAGCACTTGACACTTCTCTCGCACTCCTCACCACTCCAAAATTCACCTCGAAACATTCCGTAGTACAAAGATCCATTGAGTCTCTAATTCGAATGGATGCATTTGGTTAGCAATGGGAATGGATTAGCAATGATTCCGTAAAAGATTGAGATTTTTATCCCATTAAAATTCTAATTTCATTAAAAAATATACATGGTGAGATGGTTCCGTGATTAATTGTTTGGTACGCTAACATTTACATGTTTATTAGGCTAGTTGAATGCTCGTGCATTGCCATGGAATAAAATATGTGCTGCTACTTCTCAAATGATCATGTTTGTATGATAAATTGCAACCAACAAAGGTGTGTTGCTACTTCTCAAGTGATGATGTTTGTATGATAATTGCAACCAACAAAGGTACTCGACACGTGTTTCTTTAGTTCGTGTCGGGGATATACCCCGCGGCGTAACCAGGCATGAAGTATAACCCGGCCGGATTTGGCGACTTACTGGTAACCCGACGGGCGGGACAGACGGATGACAAGGCCCAAGGCCCAGAAGGCCGGTTTATGTTAATGGTGGGCCGGTTTAAGAGGAAAGGCGTGAAGAATATTTACCTTACAAGGAGTTAAGACCCGGACTTGTATCCGGTTTGTATTAGAAGGTAGACTAGTCCTAATCCTAATAGGACTCCACATGTAACCCACCCCTTCAACTTATATAAGGAGGGGCAGGGCTCCCTAAAGAGGGACAAGCAAGAAGAAACAATCTCTAGGGCTAGACACAAAGAGCCGGTTTACCGGCGACTCTCTCGTGATCATAATAAGACCTAGCCTCAAACAACATTTTCTGATCACAAAGTTTTTAGGGTTGCGTGCTAAGTGGCCGCTGTGAGCACCACGAAGATCTGCCGAATCCGAGACGAGAATTTTCTGAGAAGTTTCAAGGACCCATCAGTCGCTGATTGTACCGAGACGAAACAGAAATTTCCCATTGCAGCTGTTTTTTGTGATCCGCCGAGTTGTCATTGTTTTTGTCCACGCCTCCACATACAATCTGCTAAAGGCTGCTGCATCTCGATTACTCCAGATTTACAATCAGCACAAGAAAGAACGCCGAAAGACCTACTGTGTGCAAGTCCTCGTATATCAAATTTGAGAACAAAGCGGAATCTGCAAAAGCTGGTCACGCCTCCTAACACGACACGGATTCGCTGTCCCAAGCTGACCGCGCCCGTTGACCCGCCAATGTCGTCGCAGCTCCCCCAGGGTACAGCCACCGATCCTCCACGGCCTCGTCGCGCCGTTTCACCTTGTCGGCGTCCCCTTCGAGCCGCCGCTGTGTGGCCGCAGCCGCACCTCAAGGCGGCTCCTCCTCAACTCGCTCGGGTCCGTCTTGTGCCCACTGCGCCTTGTGCCATGAGCCGCCTCTGGCGTTATCGGTGAAACACCACTTCCGCCTCCGCTGAACACGGCCCGCTTCCATTCAACCACGGACTCACAAAACTCGCCGCCGAAGCCTGTTGAGTCGCCTCCGCCCCGGGTCAACCCCGGCTGAACTGCGGCACCATCCGAGTGACCGCGGCTGCGTTCCGCCTCTACCGTGGTCGAGCCGCCGCCTCGTTAGACCCGCCTCCACAACTCGCCTTGCCGCCGGCCGCCTCAGTACTCCTTGGCCATGGCGCCGCCGCCGTTTGTTTGGCCCAGCAACAAGCTGCCCCGAGCCGCCTGGTCTCCTCGACCCGCCGCAGAGGCCACGACCTCAAGCCGACACTGTCACATGCAGAGCCGGCCGCACCCTGGGCTGCCTTCGTCGGCCCGCCTCGCTATTTCAGCCGCGCCTGAGCGCCACGACCAACAGAGTACGCCTTGAGACGGCCTTCCGCCGGCTCGCTGCCAAAGCCGAGCCTCCGCTCCTCCGCTGCCGTCAAACCATTCCAACCTGGCCCGCAGCCCCGCCGACCTCACCGTTGAGCCGCTCCGTGCGCGGCCGCACCTCCGAGTCACCTCCACCTTGAGCCACCGCGTGTCGACTGCTGGCCGTTTCGTCAGCCGCTGCAGTTTGTCGCCGCCGCCGCAGTCACGTGCCAGGCTTGTTTTCCCGCTGCTTCTGCCATGGACTGCTTCAGTTCGCCTGCTGCCTCCGCAGTTGTAGCCGCGGGCGCACCATGAGCCGCCGGCCGCCTCAGCCGCTGCGCGCTGAGCCACCGGACTCCGCCTCCGCCGTGGTTCTCTCTCCGTCTCAGTAGCTTCGCCGGCTCTCTTCCGTCGCGCTTCTGCCCTCGCAGACTCCTCTCGTTGCTAAGTTGCTGTTTGGGAAAAAGAAACAGGACCCGGATGTGGACTCAGTTTCCGCCGTCACGACTATGGCCTCGCCTGTTGGCCCGCCTCTGCTATGGCCGTTTTCACGCCAGCCGGCCCCATGCAGCTCTGTTCCGACGGACGGTCCACCTGCCTTGAGCCGCCTGTGCCGCTGAGCGTTGCGGTCCGTCAGCTGCAAGCCGCCACTCTGCCTCCTCCCGCTGAGCCGCTATAGCCGTCAAGTTTGGTGTGCAGACGTTCCAGTGGGAATGCAGAGCCTTGCGCTGTCAGATCAAGAGATTGTCAAATTTCAGGATCCTTGTCATTGGATGAATTACTTCCCTCAGTTGGCCAAGGACCATCTAAAGGATTTTGGCCTAGGTTGTGGTTGAAGGCGTTTCTTTCGTAACCAGAGACATGCAACCACGGCCTGGAGCTCCACGTACATCTAAACACTTGAGGAAGCTTGACGCCGGTCAAATCAGTATGGATCACCTGCAAAGTGCCAACCAGCCGCCTACCTCCAGTCAGGGACCTCCAGTATAATCAGCAGGGTCGCCCTGCTGTCACATGGTTGATCAGGAGCAATCCGGGCAGTTGCCGTGCAACGTCAGACACATGTGAAGCAAATTGGATTAAAATTGCTGGTCAAACGGACCAAAGCAGTACACATGTTTCCAATCTATCAACACGCAGAGAGCACCAAGTGCCATTAATTAATCTGCACACGTTCCAAGGTTCAGTGGATCGGCTGCTTGCATGCATCAGCATCTGTGTTCCTCCGACGAGAGTATCAGGTGCTATTCGCCCTATCTATTTTCAGTACACGTTAAATTGTTTGAGAACAATTACTCTGCTCTGTGGTATTTTTTCCGCAGGACCGTTACTCATTACAAAGGTGTCGCAAAAGGGCATGCGCCAACATTATTTTTGCACTAGCGCTTGTTCATGCCGTACTGCTCGATGGATATGTGCGCAAGTCGCCGCCCCCGCAACATCAACACGCGCCACTGACTCATCGTTCATGCCCGCGGCTGACTCGCCCGCATCCATGTCGTTTCAACAATATGGCCGACTCTCTCGTCCGCACCGCATTACAGCGCCACAGACGACTCGCCCGCCGCCCTCGCGACCGGTTCACGCGTCCGCATCGGCTTACAACGAGGAGGACAATTTGCTCGTCCGCACCGGCTTACAACGCGGCGGCCGATTCATCTATCTGCTCCCGCGGCCGATTCACACGTGAGTGATTTCAGTGTCACCTAGTGATCATCAACTTCATGGCGGATTATTTTCGGCCTAAACACATCAGGTGATATCCATCTAAAATATATTTTTTATTAGCATAAATTATTTTTGTCAAAAAACAGTTTATCTTTGCCTTGATCTGCAATATTGTTTATGCAGGATAATTGTTCACTGCAAAGGCTATGGCTGTGTCATGGATGTATAACTCGCGCCACCTTTATAATGCGCTAGTATTTTACCATGCCATCAAGCTCGATGAATATATGTGCAAGCCGCCATTCCGCAGACCGGCTTACAATGCCGCTGCCGACTCATCTGTCCGAGCTGCCTCTGATGCTGCGGTCGTCTTTGCTGTCCGTCTCTCGCGCCTGGTCTACGTCAACATACCGGGCCGCACCTGTCTGCATGAGCTGTTTATTGAGTATGAGCAAGTCACAGCTTGGGTAGCCCCGGTTTTCTTTCAACAAATTCGAGGCAAATTATCATATACTATCAACCGCCGTCTGCACTGGATGGCTCAATGGACAGCCACACAAGTCGCCGTCACTACAGTTTGGTTAAACTTTAAGGAGCCGGTTGAAAGGAACCATTGGCCGAGTTGCTGACACGGCTCATATGGGAAAATTTATAACCCCCCGCAGTCACCTCAGCATTCTGTGGATTCACATCGTGCTATCAACACCAAAGATATACAATTTATGCCGGTTTATATCACAGTCAAATATGAAGAATCTCAAGCCAACTCCTCGAGTCACCAAGAGACTAGGGGGCTACGATGACATGACTCAGCAAATCTTGCCGGTTGTAGCAAATTTAAGAACCCCACGACGATGGAGGGAAAGATAACCCGGTCCCAGAGGCTACTGTTATATTGATGAAAATTTAAAGGTCGTCAGAAAATTCTCGGCTTAGAAAGTGTATGACAGTTACAAAATCCCGGCTCAATAAAGAGGTTCTGGGTCATCAGAAAGGATTCCGGTTTACAATCCGGTTCAAGGGAAGTCAGTCTCACTGAAGCTCTCAAACATCCGGTTTACAATCCGGTTCAAGGAAAATCTGTCGCGGTCTTACTCTGTTGCCCACAAAGCTCTGAAGCTCTCAAATCCGGTTTAAAAATGTCCGGTTCAAAAAGGAATTAACTTCTCGCAAGTTCGAGTTTAAAGGCCGTTAGAAAATTTCCGGCTGAAAATGAAGATTCCGGTTTAAAATCCGGTTCAAGGGAAAGATGTCTCCCCCAAAGCATTGAAGCTCTCAATATCCGGTTTAACATCCGGTTCAAAAAGAATTCATCTCTCGCAAGTTCGAGTTAAGGTTGCCACAGAGAACTTGCTGCCATGATGTGCGGTTCAAACACGGGTATCCTGCCTTATGGGCTCAGCTTATTATGGTTACTTGGGGGCTTCCTGTTCAAACATAGGTGTATTCACCAAAGAGAACATAGCGTTACTACCCTTTTGACTGGGTTATCTTGTTCAAACATAGGTGTATTCACCAAAGAGGACATAACTCTTCCGGGTCATCCTGCCTGTATGCCAGCTGCTTCTTCATCAGGTAATCCTGATTGGCCCGGCGAACTCTTAATAGTCAATCTTTAAAACAAGACCCTGAACTCGTTAAGGTTAAAACGCCGGTTTGTCATGTGATGGCACGGCTTACAGATAGCGGGGATGAACCCAGGCTACTAAGCGGCCTTCATTGAAACTTGGTTAAACCTGCCTGTTTGCATGATGCTACTTCCGACCTCGTGTACTCTCGATAAGTCAATCTTTAAACAAGACCCTGAACTTATCCAGGTTAAAACATCGATTGGGTCATGTGAGAGCCGGCTTACAGAAAGCGAGGATACTCCAGTGGCTATCATGCTAGTTTCATTGAAGTATTCTGTTATCATACACATACATCATCATATATTGCATCATACATGCATATCATTCATATCATAGCATACATCATATCTGCATGGATATACTGGTTTATATTGCAGAACCGGTTTTCAAACCAGGTTATATTATTCAAATCTTTAAATAGCCAACATGGCTGGGTTCTTATTATGGTTATCAATAACCAGTATTATGATTGAGGTTTTCAAAAGTCGCTTTAGCGCAATGGATATTATCTTATCAATGGATATGATTTATTCTACAATGGAAGGAATAGTCCCGAGTCGCTGCAGGCTTACGACCCGGCACTTGGGGGCTACATTATTCAAATTGAGATTACATCAAATATGCAAGTCCACATGTCACTGCCAGCATGCACCATGGCACTTGGGGGCTAATGCAAAGTCATTTTTTGCTTGCCTTATTGAAGACCCGACTCATCACATCATAATGAGCCGGCCCTTGGGGGCTACCAATTGCTCATGTCAACAATTCAAGGTACACAAGTCTTAATCCATTATATTGAAGGTTTATTGCTCAGTTGGTAAAGCACAAGGCTCTTAACCTTGTGGACGTGGGTTCAAGCCCTACGATGGAGGCTACATCATATGATGTTATTTTCAATGAAGTATATAAGTCCCAGCTCAGTATTATCTTACTGACCCGCACTTGGGGGCTACATGTTGCTGTTCAAATCTACATGATCATATTTATGAAGTCCTGCTCATTATTGCATAATGACCCGTTCCCTTGGGGGCTACACTGGTTGAAGTTTTTTGAGCATCAGGCAATTACAAAGTCCCCGGTTGCTGCAAGCATGACAACCCAGCACTTGGGGGCTACATACCATAGAATATTCAGTTGTGACTAGTGACTGCGATGAACAATCTGGATTTCTTCAAGTTTGCAACATTATAATGAAACAAGTCTTAACCTATCACTATGTTCTCCTCTTAAGACTTGGGGGCTACAGGTAATATGCATATAAAGGAGGAACATCTTAATAACCCGGGATCATCAGTTTTTCTAAAGGGCAAATCAGGAAGATTAATTGTGTGACCCGGCGTTGGCAACAATTATAACCCAGCGTCTGTAAACGGTCACGACCCGGGATCATCAGTTTTCATAACCCGACAATTTTGGCAATGATAAACCGGCAAATTCTACATTTTCAAACCGGCTGATATCAGTTGAATATTTGAAGACCAATATTTTTGTCAAATCAGTGCATTGAAGGCCGATTCAAATGGATTCTTTATTTACAAAATATCTTCAGCAAGCAAATTGATTATGAAGCTGGTCTATTGACTCGGATTTTTTCAGAAGGAAGAAATGACAAGGACTTTAAGGATATCAAGTGCCGGTTTATAAGAATATTTAAGACAGAGCACAACCCGCCAAATTTGTTCTTTGTGTTTATGTTGCAGATCAGTTTAACATGGATAAATCCAAATTAAACCGGGGGCTAATGTCGGGGATATACCCCGCGGCGTAACCCGGCACGAAGTATAACCCGGCCGGACTTGGCGACTCACTGGTAACTCCGACGGGCCGGGACAGACGGATGACAAGGCCCAAGGCCCAGAAGGCCGGTTTATGTTAATGGTGGGCCGGTTTAAGAGGAAAGGCGTGAAGAATATTTACCTTACAAGGAGTTAAGACCCGGACTTGTATCCGGTTTGTATTAGAAGGTAGACTAGTCCTAATCCTAATAGGACTCCACATGTAACCCCCCTTCAACTTATATAAGGAGGGGTAGGGCTCCCCAAAGAGGGACAAGCAAGAAGAAACAATCTCTAGGGCTAGACACAAAGAGCCGGTTTACCGGCGACTCTCTCGTGATCATAATGAGACCTAGCCTCAAATAGCATGTAGGGTTGTTACCCGGATGATGTTTCCCGGGGCCCGAAGCTGTCTAAACCATTGTCCTTGTGTTGCGTCTCTCGATTTTGATCAAACCCTCTCAAGCTACTACATAGATGCGCTGGCTTCACGACTAAGTCCTCACTCTAGGACATCTGTCGTGACAAATCCACGACAGTTCGTGAATGCAGAGCGTGATACAAATGTTGTCTTAAGATTAGAGTCAATTAGAAATGGCAATTTTCTCTTCTCCTATGATCATTTTGTGTCCTCACAACTCTTTTTATTCTACTCATGGCGTCTCCTGGACCATTTATCTTGAAAACTGGATCTTCTTCAACTCGGGTATATACTAGGGTAACTGGAGTGAATGGTAATTGCCCGTATATACTTCAGGGTAATTGTACATGCATTTGCAACGGATGCACAAATATTTCTAGTGAATGAATTGAAGGAATATGCCCTAGAGGCAATAACAAAGTTATTATTTATTTACTTTATATCATGATAAATGTTTATTATTCATGCTAGAATTGTATTAACCGGAAAACATGATACATGTGTGAATACATAGACAAACAAAGTGTCACTAGTATGCCTCTACTTGACTAGCTCGTTGATCAAAGATGGTTATGTTTCCCTATCCATTGACATGAGTTGTCATTTGATTAACGGGATCACATCATAGGAGAATGGTGTGATTGACTTGACCCATTCTGTTAGCTAAGCACACGATCGTTTAGTATGTTGCTAATGCTTTATTCGCATCGTGTTCCTATGACTATGAGATTAATGCAACTCCCCGTTTACCGGAGGAACACTTTGTGTGCTACCAGACATCACAACGTAACTGGGTGATTAATAAAGGTGCTCTACAGGTGTCTCCGAAGGTACTTGTTGGGTTGGCGTATTTCAAGATTAGGATTTGTCACTCCGATTGTCGGAGAGGTATCTCTGGGCCCACTTGGTAATGCACATCACTTAAAGCCTGCAAGCATTGCAACTAATGAGTTAGTTGCGGATGATGTATTATGGAACGAGTAAAAGAGACTTGTCCGGTAACGAGATTGAACTAGGTATTGAGATAACCGACGATCGAATTTCGGGCAAGTAATACCGATGACAAAGGGAACAACGTATGTTTGTTATGCCGGTTTGACGCGATAAAGATTTTCGTAGAATATTGTGGGAGCCAATATGAGCATCCAGGTTCCGCTATTGGTTATTGACCGGAGACGTGTCCTCGGTCATGTCTAAATAGTTCTCGAACCCGTAGGGTCCGCACGCTTAAAGTTAGATGACGGTTATTATTATGAGTTTATTGTGTTTTGATGTACCGAAGGAGTTCGGAGTCCCGGATGAGATCAGGGACATGACGAGGAGTCTCCGAAATAGTCGAGACCGTAAAGATCGATATATTGGACGACTATATTCGGACATCAGAAAGGTTCCGAGTGATTCGGGTATTTTTTTGGAATACCGGAGAGTTACGGGAATTCGTATTGGGCCTTAATGGGCCATACGGGAAGGAGAGAAAGGCCCCAAAGGGTGGCCGACACCCCTCCCCATGGACTAGTCCCCGAATTGCACTAGGGAGGGGGGGCGCCCCCTTCCTTCCTTCTCCCTTCTCCCTTCCCTACTCCTACTCCAACAGAGAAAAGGGAGGAGTCCCTACTCCCGGGTGGGAAGTAGGAACTCCCCCCGTTGGCGCGCCCCTCCTCCTAGGCAGGCCGCCTCCCCCTTGCTCCTTTATATACGGGGGCAGGGGGCACCCCAAAGACACAACAATTGATCTCTTAGCCGTGTGCGGTGCCCCCCCTCCACCATAATCCACCTCGATAATATCGTAGTGATGCTTAGGCGAAGCCCCTGCATCGGTAAACATCATCATCGTCACCCACGCCCGTCGTGCTGACGGAACTCTCTCTCAAAGCTCTGCTGGATCGGAGTTCGAGGGACGTCATCGAGCTGAACGTGTGCTGAACTCGGAGGTGCCGTACGTTCGTACTTGATCGGTCGGATCGTGAAGACGTACGACTACAATCAACCGCGTGTGCTAACGCCTTCCGCTTTCGGTCTACGAGGGTACGTGGACAACACTGTCCCCACTTGTTGCTATGCATCACCATGATCTTGCGTGTTGCGTAGAATTTTTTTGAAATTACTACGTTCCCAACAGTGGCATCAGAGCCTTGTTTTATGCGTAGATGTCATATGCACGAGTAGAACATAAGTGAGTTGTGGGCGATATAAGTCATACTGCTTACCAGCATGTCTATACTTGGTTCGGCAGTATTGTCTGGATGAAGCGGCCCGGACCGACACTACGCGTACGCTTACGCGAGAGTGGTTCTACCGACGTGCTTTGGACATAGGTGGAGTGCGGGTGTCAGTTTCTCCAACTTTAGTTGCAACCGAGTGTGGCTACGCCCGGTCCTTGCAAAGGTTAAAACAGCACCAACTTGACAAACTATCGTTGTGGTTTTGATGGCGTAGGTAAGAACGGTTTCTTGCTAAGCCCGTAGCAGCCACGTAAAACTTGCAACAAGAAAGTAGAGGACGTCTAACTTGTTTTTGCAGGGCATGTTGTGGATGTGACTATGGTCAAAGCATGATGCTAAATTAATTGTATGAGATGATCATGTTTTGTAACCGAGTTATCGGCAACTGGCAGGAGCCATATGGTTGTCGGCCTTATTGTGTGCAATGCATCGCCCTGTAATGCTTTACTTTATCACTAAGCGGTAGCGATAGTCATAGAAGCATAAGATTGGCGAGACGACAACGATGCTACGATGGAGATCAAGGTGTCGCGGTGACGATGGTGATCATGACGATGCTTCGGAGATGGAGATCACAAGCACAAGATGATGATGGCCATATCATATCACTTATATTGATTGCATGTGATGTTTATCTTTTATGCATCTTATCTTGCTTTGATTGATGGTAGCATTATAAGATGCTCCCTCACTAAATTATCAAAGTATAAGTGTTCTCCCTGAGTATGCACCGTTGCGAAAGTTCTTCGTGCTGAGACACCACGTGATGATCGGGTGTGATAGGCTCTACGTTCAAATACAACGGGTGCAAAACAGTTGCACACGCGGAATACTCAGGTTAAGCTTGACGAGCCTAGCATATAACAGATATGGCCTCGGAACACGGAGACCGATAGGTCGAGCGTGAATCATATAGTAGATATGATCAACATAGTGATGTTCACCGTTGAAACTACTCCATCTCACGTGATGATCGGACATGGTTTAGTTGATATGGATCACGTGATCACTTACAGGATTAGAGGGATGTCTATCTAAGTGGGGTTCTTAAGTAATATGATTTATTGAACTTGAATTTATCATGAACTTAGTACCTGATAGTATCTTGCTTGTCTATGTTGATTGTAGATAGATGGCCCGTGTTGTTGTTCCGTTGAAATTTAATGCGTTCCTTGAGAAAGCAAAGTTGAAAGATGATGGTAGCAATTACACGGACTGGGTCCGTAACTTGAGGATTATCCTCATTGCTGCACAGAAGAATTACGTCCTGGAAGCACCGCTAGGTGTACCACCTGCGCCAGCAACTGCAGACATTGTGAATGCCTGGCAGTCACGTGTTGATGACTACTCTATAGTTCAATGTGCCATGCTTTACGGCTTAGAACCGGGACTTCAACGATGTTTTGAACGTCATGGAGCATATGAGATGTTCCAGGAGTTGAAGTTAATATTTCAAAAGAATGCCCGGATTGAGAAATATGAAGTCTCCAATAAGTTCTACAGCTGCAAGATGGAGGAGAATAGTTCTGTCAGTGAGGATATACTCAAAATGTCTGGGTATAATAATCACATGATTCAACTGGGAGTTAATCTTCTGGATGATAGCGTCATTGACAGAATTCTCCAATCACTGCCACCAAGCTACAAGAGCTTCGTGATGAACTATAACATGCAAGGGATGGATAAGACAATTCCCGAGCTCTTCGCAATGCTAAAGGTTGCGGAGGTAGAAATCAAAAAGGAGCATCAAGTGTTGATGGTCAATAAGACCACCAGTTTCAAGAAAAGGGGCAAAGGGAAGAAGAAGGGGAAGTTCAAGAAGAATAGCAAGCAAGTTGCTGCTCAGGAGAAGAAACCCAAGTTTGGACCTAAGCCTGAGACTGAGTGCTTCTACTGCAAGCAGACTGGTCACTGGAAGCGGAACTGCCCCAAGTATTTGGCGGATAAGAAGGATGGCAAGGTGAACAAAGGTATATGTGATATACATGTTATTGATGTGTACCTTACTAATGCTCGCAGTAGCACCTGGGTATTTGATACTGGTTCTGTTGCTAATATTTGCAACTCGAAACAGGGGCTACGGATTAAGCGAAGATTG
The DNA here is from genome assembly GCF_018294505.1 of Triticum aestivum. NCBI lineage: Eukaryota > Viridiplantae > Streptophyta > Magnoliopsida > Poales > Poaceae > Triticum > Triticum aestivum. The sequence goes on from NC_057814.1 coordinate 12,123,558, forward strand.
GCTAAGGGCGAGGTGACGATGCGCGCGTGGGAAATGGTTCCAAAGTCGATGTGATGGCGGTCGGCACGCTACCTCTACATCTACCTACGGGATTAGTTTTAGACCTAAATAATTGTTATTTGGTGCCAGCGTTAAGCATGAACATTATATCTGGATCTTGTTTGATGCGAGACGGTTATTCATTTAAATCAGAGAATAATGGTTGTTCTATTTATATGAGTAATATCTTTTATGGTCATGCACCCTTGAAGAGTGGTCTATTTTTGTTGAATCTCAATAGTAGTGATACACATATTCATAATATTGAAGCCAAAAGATGCAGAGTTGATAATGATAGTGCAACTTATTTGTGGGCACTGCCGTTTAGGTCATATCGGTGTAAAGCGCATGAAGAAACTCCATACTGATGGACTTTTGGAACCACTTGATTATGAATCACTTGGTACTTGCGAACTGTGCCTCATGGGCAAGATGACTAAAACGCCGTTCTCCGGAACTATGGAGAGAGCAACAGATTTGTTGAAAATCATACATACAGATGTATTTGGTCCGATGAATATTGAGGCTCGTGGCGGATATCGTTATTTTCTCACCTCACCTTCACAGATGATTTGAGCAGATATGGGTATATCTACTTAATGAAACATAAGTCTGAAACATTTGAAAAGTTCAAAGAATTTCAGAGTGAAGTTGAAAATCATCGTAACAAGAAAATAAAGTTTCTACGATCTGATCCTGGAGGAGAATATTTGAGTTATGAGTTTGGTCTTCATTTGAAACAATGCGGAATAGTTTCGCAACTCACGCCACCCGGAACACCACAGCGTAATGGTGTGTCCGAACGTCGTAATCGTACTCTACTAGATATGGTGCGATCTATGATGTCTCTTACTGATTTACCGCTATCGTTTTGGGGTTATGCTTTAGAGACGGCCGCATTCACGTTAAATAGGGCACCATCAAAATCCGTTGAGACGACGCCTTATGAACTGTGGTTTGGCAAGAAACCAAAGTTGTCGTTTCTTAAAGTTTGGGGCTGCGATGCTTATGTGAAAAAGCTTCAACCTGATAAGCTCGAACCCAAATCGGAGAAATGTGTCTTCATAGGATACCCAAAGGAGACTGTTGGGTACACCTTCTATCACAGATCCGAAGGCAAAACTTTTGTTGCTAAATTCGGAATTTTTCTAGAGAAGGAGTTTCTCTCAAAAGAAGTGAGTGGGAGGAAAGTAGAACTTGATGAGGTAACTGTACCTGCTCCCTTATTGGAAAGTAGTTCATCGCAGAAACCGGTTTCTGCGACACCTACACCAATTAGTGGGGAAGTTAATGATGATGATCATGAAACTTCAGATCAAGTTATTACTGAACCTCGTAGGTCAACCAGAGTAAGATCCGCACCACAGTGGTACGGTAATCCTGTTCTGGAAGTTATGTTACTAGACCATGACGAACCTACGAACTATGAAGAAGCGATGGTGACCCCAGATTCCGCGAAATGGCTTGTGGCCATGAAATCTGAGATGGGATCCATGTATGAGAACAAAGTTTGGACTTTGGTTGACTTGCCCGATGATCGGTAAGCAATAGAGAATAAATGGATCTTCAAGAAGAAGACTGATGTTGACGGTAATGTTACTGTCTATAAAGCTCGACTTGTTGCAAAAGGTTTTCGACAAGTTCAAGGGATTGACTACGATGAGACCTTCTCACCCGTAGCGATGCTTAAGTATGTCCGAATCATGTTAGCAATTGCCGCATTTTATGATTATGAAATTTGGCAAATGGATGTAAAAACTGCATTCCTGAATGGATTTCTGGAAGAAGAGTTGTATATGATGCAACCGGAAGGTTTTGTCGATCCAAAGGGAGCTAACAAAGTGTGCAAGCTCCAGCGATCCATTTATGGACTGGTGCAAGCCTCTCGGAGTTGGAATAAACGCTTTGATAGTGTGATCAAAGCATTTGGTTTTGTACAGACTTTTGGAGAAGCCTGTATTTACAAGAAAGTGAGTGGGAGCTCTGTAGCATTTCTGATATTATATGTGGATGACATATTGCTGATTGAAAATGATATAGAATTTCTGGATAGCATAAAGGGATACTTGAATAAGAGTTTTTCAATGAAAGACCTCGGTGAAGCTGCGTATATATTGGGCATCAAGATCTATAGAGATAGATCAAGACGCTTAATTGGACTTTCACAAAGCACATACCTTGACAAATTTTGAAGAAGTTCAAAATGGATCAAGCAAAGAAAGGGTTCTTGCCTTTGTTACAAGGTGTGAAGTTGAGTAAGACTCAATGCCCGACCACTGCAGAAGATAGAGAGAAGATAAAAGATGTTCCATAGGCTCTATCATGTATGCAATGCTGTGTACCAGACCTGATGTGTGCCTTGCTATAAGTCTAGCAGGGAGGTACCAAAGTAATCCCGGAGTGGGTCACTGGACAGCGGTCAAGAACATCCTGAAATACCTGAAAAGGACTAAGGATATGTTTCTCGTTTATGGAGGTGATAAAGAGCTCATCGTAAAGGGTTACGTTGATGCAAGCTTTGACACTGATCCGGACGATTCTAAATCACAAATCGGATACGTGTTTACATTGAACGGTGGAGCTGTCAGTTGGTGCAGTTCTAAACAAAGCGTCGTGGCGGGATCTACGTGTGAGGCGGAATACATAGCTGCTTCGGAAGCAGAAAATGAAGGAGTCTGGATGAAGGAGTTCATATCCGATCTAGGTGTCATACCTAGTGCATCGGGTCCAATGAAAATCTTTTGTGACAATACTGGTGCAATTGCCTTGGCGAAGGAATCCAGATTTCACAAGAGAACCAAGCACATCAAGAGACGCTTCAATTCCATCCGGGATTTAGTCCAGGTGGGAGACATAGCAATTTGCAAGATACACACGGATCTGAATGTTGCAGACCCGTTGACTACGCCTCTTCCACGAGCAAAACATGATCAGCACTAAGGCTCCAGGGGTGTTAGAATCATTACCGTGTAATCTAGATTATTGACTCTAGTGCAAGTGGGAGACTGAAGGAAATATGCCCTAGAGGCAATAATAAAGTTATTATTTGTTTCCTTATATCATGATAAATGTTTATTATTCATGCTAGAATTGTATTAACCGGAAACATGATACATGTGTGAATACATAGACAAACAGAGTGTCACTAGTATGCCTCTACTTGACTAGCTCGTTGATCAAAGATGGTTATGTTTCCTAGCCATAGACATGAGTTGTCATTTGATTAACGGGATCACATCATTAGGAGAATTATGTGATTGACTTGACCCATTCCGTTAGCTTAGCACACGATCGTTTAGTATGTTGCTAATGCTTTATTCATGACTTATACATGTTCCTATGACTATGAGATTATGCAACTCCCGTTTACCGGAGGAACACTTTGTGTGCTACCAAATGTCACAACGTAACTGGGTGATTATAAAGGTGCTCTATAGGTGTTTCCGAAGGTACTTGTTGGGTTGGCATATTTCGAGATTAGGATTTGTCACTCCGATTGTCGGAGAGGTATCTCTGGGCCCACTTGGTAATGCACATCACTTAAAGTCTTGCAAGCATTGCAACTAATGAGTTAGTTGCGGGATGATGTATTACGGAACGAGTAAAGAGACTTGCCGGTAACGAGATTGAACTAGGTATTGAGATACCGACGATCGAATCTCGGCAAGTAACATACCGATGACAAAGGGAACAACGTATGTTGTTATGCGGTTTGACCGATAAAGATCTTCGTAGAATATGTGGGAGCCAATATGAGCATCCAGGTTCCGCTATTGGTTATTGACCGGAGATGTGTCTCGGTCATGTCTACATGGTTCTCAAACCCGTAGGGTCCGCACGCTTAAAGTTAGATGACGGTTATATTATGAGTTTATGTGTTTTAATGTACCGAAGGAGTTCGGAGTCCCGGATGAGATCAGGGACATGACGAGGAGTCTCGAAATGGTCGAGACGTAAAGATCGATATATTGGACGACTATATTCGGACATCGGAAAGGTTCCAAGTGATTCGGGTATTTTTCGGAGTACCGGAGAGTTACGGGAATTCGTATTGGGCCTTAATGGGCCATACGGGAATGGAGAGAAAGGCCCCAAAGGGTGGCCGCACCCCTCCCCATGGACTAGTCCGAATTGCACTAGGGAGGGGGGCGCCCCCTTCCTTCCTTCTCCTTCTCCCTTCCCATCTCCTACTCCAACAAGGAAAGGAGGAGTCCTACTCCCGGTGGGAGTAGGACTCCCCCCTTGGCGCGCCCTCCTCCTAGGCAGGCCGCCTCCCCCCTTGCTCCTTTATATACGGGGGAGGGGGGCACCCCAAAGACACAACAATTGATCGATTGATCTCTTAGCCGTGTGCGGTGCCCCCCTCCACCATAATCCACCTCGATAATATCGTAGTGATGCTTAGGTGAAGCCCTGCGTCGGTAGAACATCATCATCGTCACCACGCCGTCGTGCTGACGGAACTCTGCCTCAAATCTCGGCTGGATCGGAGTTCGAGGGACGTCATCGAGCTGAACGTGTGCTGAACTCGGAGGTGCCGTACGTTCGGTATTTGGATCGGTATACAAGTCCTAGCTTTCATTTCCATCAGATGGAAATCCTTTTATCATCCATGTTTCATATCTCATGATTGAAATATGTATTAATTGCTAGTTCAACCCGAACCGACTTTAAGCATCGCTATGATGAAAACAACCTCATCGTAGTCAACTCTTGAACTTTTTATTTAAACAAGTCGAGCTTTATGGATAAAACATTTTATCCGTATCAGTTTTAAGTTCCATAAATATTCTTTAGACTCTAAGTCTTCCGAAAGGTGTATCAAGGTTTTAATCTTGAATCACTTATATGGAAACTAACTCGGGTTGTATTGGCATTTAGCCAATTCCGGAGTCAGGGCCCATCAACGCTTCCTTGTGTATCGTAGGTATAATGTTGTCTAACAACAATATCTCGTTTGCGCACCTGAGAGGTTTGCACGAGCCTTGCCTACGTGGTTCAGCTGCAAGTTCGACCGAAGTTCATACATTTTATTGTAGAGACTTCCGTATCAGTCGCGGTAGGAAACTCTGGAATTACTTCCAAGGTCTCTTTCCTTTGATCTGATGACGTAGATACTGTTTATCTCGTCGAGTTTCACTATTCTCCCACTCACCTTTTTGAAAGAACCATTCTCTTTAAAAGCACACCGTTTCGCGGCAAAACTATTTGCCTCGGTATAGTGAGGGAGGAATACCCAACATTTTGGTATAACCTACAAAGTAGCACTTGTCTGATTTGGAATAGGTTTGTAACCTTTTACACAAGCCCCATATTCCAAATGTTTAAGAAAAGATATAACATGGTTGGGCGTACCATACCATGGCTTCATTTCAACAGACCCGATGTAGCTCTTTTCAGTGTAAAAGCCGCAGTCTCTAAAGCATCACTTTAAAAGGATAAAGGCAAATTTATTTATGTCATCTTTGACCTTACCATGTCATAAATGGTTTGATTACATCTCCACAGACTTTCCACTTGCAGTGGTGTTCCGGGAGGTGCAAGTTATGAAACCCCTTTCACAACTCATCAGACATTCGCTAAACATGTAAGTCAAATATTCCTTTGTGCAATCAAATTGCAGAAACATAATTTTCTTGTTACAATAACTTCTACTTCATTTTTGAGAACCTTTCGAATGATTTCAAAAGATCCAGACTTACGTCTCATCAAGTAAATATCCATATATCTACTTGAGTCATTTCTGAAGATAAATAAATCCACCACTAACAACACTTATTGGACTACACATCAAATGTATGATCACTAATAAGTTTGTTGTTCGTTCCTTATGGCCCGTGAACGGTATTTTAGTCACTTCACTTTTCGGAGGAAAGTCGCAAGTGTCAGATGATTCAAAATCAAAAAGACTTCAAAATCCATCATAATGGAATTTTCCATGCGGGTTTCTCCAATGTGACCAAATGTAGTGCCACACTTGTGTGGTATTCTTTTAGTCTTGCGACATTTAGCGTCAGTGTTATGGATGTATCATATTACCCTCAATGTTCATAACATACGTCCCATCGATGATGGAAGTATGGCCCTTATGTTATTCATAATACTTGACAACAATTGTTGTTTTTATGAACAACTCTTTTGCAACAAACATTGTGCAATGGGCTAGAGTGTATGAAACTCTAAAATGAATTATGAAAGTAAACCCAGAGGTATTGTATTATTATCAATATTCCTAATATACATCTCATTCATAATGAAAGTATGGCCCTTGTGTTATTCATAAGATCGAACATAAAAAGTTCTCTTATGAACAACCTTCTTGCAAGATACCTTATGCAATGGGATAGAGTTTGTAAAACCCTAAATGAATTATGAAAATAAATACAGACGGCAATACACCGATGGAAGGTATAGTAACATTTACTATGTTCCCTGTGTATACCTTAACCTCATTTCTAGCTAGTCTTTCAGGCCATAGTAGTTCTTACATCGAGTTGCAACAGAATGCAATCGAGCGGGCAATTTTGTGATGAACTCACAATACCCAAGAATTAGTGATTAACATGTTTAACCATAATTCGCAAGAACTACATCTTTGACCAGCCTTCTATACATCAAAAACTTGTATGACATTCATACATGAGCTGGATATTCCAGTCTTCTTTCCTTTTGCCTTTATACTTCTAACAGTTTAACTTTTAGTATTTCTCCTACTCTCAGAAGAAGCACCCAACTTAAGAGTGGCATTAGCCCCGGACTTCCTAGGCGTGTAAGTCATACTAACACCCTTTGGACACTTCCTTTCTCTTTAAGTTGTTGTTTTATTCACCTTTCATTATATGACAGGCGTTCTTCTGGATCCCTTTCCCAACAGTCAAATGCATAGTAAACACTTTTACTAATACTTGCAAACAAACATTGCTTTGTTTGTATCTGAAAATAATTTTCAGTTCCATGAATATCATATAACTATCCCAACTTTCGAAGTTTGGGTTTCATGGAAGCAAACATATTCCACTTGACTGTAACAGAATTCTAGCTTTTGGATCGAAGGACGAGAGTCACATGATCCATAGCATTAGCGGGAGGATACGGAAAGCATGCGATAGGACAATGTCCTTCTCGGCACTTTTGAGGACAATCCTCATATTACGTTACCAATCGTAAAGTTTTAACCAGATATTTAACAGCTATTCAATTTTAATAGGGAAGGTGGAAATGCGAGCCATTATTCTACAACTATTATGCAAGAAACACTTAGACAGTGTTCATAATTAATTGCACTTAGAATTAAACATGTTAATTCAACAGTGCGCTCCCACTCAAATCAATATCTCTCACAATTAATTTTGAGTGATACAAGATCCAGACTTCAATTCATCGCCATAGAATCATCATCTCATAACGGGAATTTTAATCGGTAGGCCAACTTGCCGATCACATCTCTATGTGACTCTTGCTCATCTTTCGATGCATGTGTTCCGAGCTCAGGACGATCCTGCCATGAACGTCAAGACAACCAAGTGATCTTGCTGCGAGGTCTGACCTCACCCGCCTCACACTTCTCTAATCGTTCGTACCCATGCATCCATGGCGCACCCCGAAAAGATAGGTGTCGTGACGGTGCTACACTTGGGAGAACACTAACTACTTGATATTTTAAGTGAGAGATCACCCTAATAAAAGCGACTACCGCGCAATCAAGAAGGGTGCATCATAAGGGATAAACATCTCAGGCAATTCATAATAGCATGATATGGTATAGCCCTTTCTGACGGAGAAGTATTTCATTTCTTCGTCTTCGGCATTCGCGTCGGTGTTCACCTTCGCGAAGATTGCCACCACCTTGTCGATGCACCAGATAATATTGCTATCTCTATAGCTAACAAAATAATGCATTACAACAAGGTTGACACGCAGGTCATTAAAGTGCAATCATATGGCTCCAGCCATCATGCCGAATCATGACACGCAGGTCATGTTAATCAAATTACATCATATAGTCATCTCATACATAATCGAATTAGTATGAGCACTGCTATACCACATCACATGCACATCCTGCAAAACCAAGTTAGACGCCTCTAATAGGTTTATGCAAAATTTTATTTTACGTGGCTTCTAAGGTTTTGACTTAAACCGCAGCTACCAACGTTTTATCATCAAGTATGATTATTCAAGTTGCTACATTAACATCTCGGGGTGTATGAAACACGGGATAATTAAATCTCGAGCCCCATACTAAACTTCGTCATACGCATGACCCCCGTGCAGATAATATCTGCAATGCCCTTTCATCTGCGAATTTCATCTTTCTTTTGACTACGGCAGAACCCAAAGAACTGATAGCACTTCCATGATCAATCAGGATCACGGATTGCCAGAACTTTGTCAAATTCCACCATGTTGTCTCGAGATTGAGCAAACGCAAATTCTAGGGAAGCAACAAGAACGTCGGGTAACAGATTTCATCTGTCACCCGCATAAATAATTTTCAGCAATAGATCTCATCTACTACCTAATTATATTATGCAATACCCATACATCTCCATGTATTCTAGATCGAAACCTGCATCTACGCATAGCATGGCTCTTGATGCCACTGTAGGGAACGCAGCAGAAAACAAAAAATTCCGACCTACGCACCAGCCTAGGACCACTATGGAGACTGCATACATGGTTTGATCTTTTTCGTTACCGACTCGTAGCGCAGCGGGAAGTAGAGTCGATGACGATCGGCGGTGCAGATCCCCGCAGCTAGGATTTACAACCTCCCAACCGCGAGGATGTATGCCCTCATCTGCTCCTCGGACAGCCCTCCGGGAGGCGGTCGAACAACCCCCCGGACGGTGTCGCGGACAGCCCTTCGGGAGGACCTTCGAAACTCGAACGGTCACTCGGACAGCCCTTCGGGAGGACCTTCGAAACTCGGACGGTCACACGGACAGCCCTTCGGGAGGCACTCACGAACTAAGACCGAAACTACGATCTCTCTACAGAGTTGCACACATACGGTGTCATCTATCCAGCAGGGCTTCGCCGTCCAGAACTAGTTCCTGCCGGAACCCAGACAGCCTTACGGCTCTACGAAACTCTTTTCGTGGGAGGGAGAGAAGAAGCCAGATAATGCATGGCATGTGTATGAGAGCAAGGGATGAGTGTGGAGGGCTGCCCCTCCACCTCTATTTATAGGAAATCCCAAGGGGGTAGGGTAGTTTCACAAAAAACCCAAAATGCACATGAATGAAGTCCTTCCACAAGGACCTAGGAGTGAAACCAAGGAACTAGAGGGTCCCCAAGGGGGGATACCCCATGTGGCCGGCCACACCCCCATGAGGGGCCCAAAAATGGCTCCTATCCATCCATGTCATCCCCAAGATCTTTTGGAGCAAAGCCCCAAAAGGTGGCTTTCCATAAAGTAACCATAAAGCTGATTTTCACTATTCACGACGACATTTTTCAGCGTCTGATCGAACTGAAAATATTTATGTGGGCTAAGAACATTTCCAGTACCCACTAAAATGATTTTCAACGCGTTCCGAAACAATTCCGGTTTTAGTGATTTTCATCTGCGAAACGCATCTGAAGTGGCTCCGGCAGCTCCGGAACATTTCCGGTTTTTATCTCAGAAAATTCCAAAAAGCTTCCAGAATGATTCTGGCATCCTCCAAGAATTATCAGGCATGTGCCGAAACCAATTTGACTTAATGGTGTATCCCGAAACAACTTTTCGGTATCATCGAAACTTATCCGATGACCTCTCTCTGCGGTACGATTCCGCTGTCCGAAACTTTTCGGTGTCCGAAACTTTTTCGGTGATTTTCTCTCAGACTCCCTGTCTAGTATTCAGCAGATAGATGACCCTTAAGCGTGTGACCCTATAGGTTCGGTGAAGTATAGACATGACCCGGAACCCCTTCCGATCAATGATCAACATCGGAGCCGTGGACACCCATATTGACCCCTATACCCACACGAATAAATATTCGAGTGAACCTCCAGTTGCCGTGTGCTATTCCTGTTGCTTCGCGATATGTTACAAATACCCGAGGTGAGACATGTTGGCATTCCCGTGGATCAACAACTTGTCCACTATGCTAGTTACCTCGTTACCGGTATTGTTCTCTTTTCTCGTTATCGTGTTCCGGCATCCCCGTGATCAAATCACAAAGTGTCTGGCCAGACGATGATGGATACCGTAACACCGAGAGGGCCCAGAGATATCTCTCCATCGTCGGAGGAGCAAATCCCAATCTTGAGCTATCAAGTTACTTGACACACTTTTCCATGAACCCGTAAGCCGCCGTAATAGCCACCCATTTACGGATGACGTTTAACAAACCCCAAAGTTCATGAAGCAAGCATGAAGAAACTCGATACTCTCATGGTCTAAGGAATCATGCAAACGTTAACCATCTCTGTGTTATGTACCAATAAACTTGTGACGAATGAATCTCATAGCATAACATCAATCCGGGTCGATTCAACACAAATGTTCTCTTAACATTGTGCCCTCAAGGTTGCTGACATAGACATGCCCATGATCAGGAAAACATAACCATCATGCAACACTTGAGCTAGTCTTAGAGGCCAGACTAGGAATACATTTTACCGTTTATTATTCCACACGTGCATATGAGTCTTCCTCCGAGCCTCGTGGTTATTGCAGACTCGAGAACCATAGCAGTTATAGCATGGAACATAAACATAATTATGAACTCGGAGATAAATAATATCATTTATTATTGCCTCTAGGGCATATCTCCTACAGACTCCCACTTGCACTAGAGTCAATAATCTAGCTTATGCTAATGCACTTCACACCTGTGGCACACCGGTGTAACTATGCTTCGCTTGTGGTATAGCCTGATGTCCAACGGATCTGATGACTTCAGTTCCGTGTGTATCTTTGCATGTCCTCGCGTTTTCACGTTTTCACAAAATTCATATTTTGTGTGGACTTGGCTTTGTATGTATGTGAATCACAGGTCGAACCTGGATTCCTCAGACTGAGTTATGGAGCAACTACCTGCAGTAGTGTCCCATTGTCAAAAGCCATCTTGGAACTATACTAAGTTCATGAATGAACTATATGATTCAACATCTTCTTTGTCGCTTCTAAAGCGTCAACATACTTAGCCCTTGTTATAGAATTCGCCACAGTAACTAGTTTGAACAAATTCCAACTAACTGTGCCACACATTGTGTGTTACACAAAACCCTTAATTTAAATCGAAAATCGCATGGAGAAAAGATGAAGACTGTATCGATGTAACATTTTACAACGAACTCTTCATGATCTCTGCTTGCGAGAAAACCATGTCATCAGTACTTACTCTAGTACTCTGTGACATCTTTCACTGTTGTCCCATGATCAGTAATTTGATCACTTTGGTATCCATACTCGCAACACCTTGGGAGTATCGGACATATCTGGTTGTTTTACATACCATGGAATACATGATTAATCCAAACACAAAAGTGTGTGGAATCTGACATCATGTATTTTACTCATCAGTGTTTTGGGACACCGAGTCTTGCAAAAACTCTTTCCATGTGACTTTGGCAAGAATCACTCCTTGGCGTTTTAAATGCTAAAAGGTTTTAGCATCTTGTCAATATGTATTCATTGCTTAGCCCCATAAGGTAAATCTATCTCCATAGATCATCATGCCTAATATTGAGGCTATTTAGCCTAAGCACTTCATCGAAAAACTATTTTCAAATGAAGTCCTAATTCGTGTCAAGAAATTTATTTCCAATTACCAATGTGCCAAGCACATAAGGTTTTTAGAAATATTATTACGCTCCCACTTACTTTCTTGAATTACAAGCATCTTCGTTACCCATTGATGAAGTCAAAACCCCTTTGACCATTTCATCAAAACACGAAGATTCCAACTCCATTTTGCTCTCTTCTGTCCATTGCTGGAACTCTGAAGTTTGCATACCTACTAGCATCCTCTGGATCGAGAAATTACTTTGGACTGTATCATATACAAGTCCTAGCTTTCATTTCCATCAGATGGAAATCCTTTTATCATACATGTTTCATATCTCATGATTGAAATATGTATTAATTGCTAGTTCAACCCGAACCGACTTTAAGCATCGCTACGATGAAAACAACCTCATCGTAGTCAACTCTTGAACTTGTTATTTAAACAAGTCGAGCTTTATGGATAAAACATTTTATCCGTATCAGTTTTAAGTTCCATAAATATTCTTTAGACTCTAAGTCTTCCGAAAGGTGTATCAAGGTTTTAATCTTGAATCACTTATATGGAAACTAACTCGGGTTGTATTGGCATTTAGCCAATTCCGGAGTCAGGGCCCATCAACGCTTCCTTGTGTATCGTAGGTATAATGTTGTCTAACAACAATATCTCGTTTGCGCACCTGAGAGGTTTGCACGAGCCTTGCCTACGTGGTTCAGCTGCAAGTTCGACCGAAGTTCATACATTTTATTGTAGAGACTTCCGTATCAGTCGCGGTAGGAAACTCTGGAATTACTTCCAAGGTCTCTTTCCTTTGATCTGATGACGTAGATACTGTTTATCTCGTCGAGTTGCACTATTCTCCCACTCACCTTTTTGAAAGAACCATTCTCTTTAAAAGCACACCGTTTCGCGGCAAAACTATTTGCCTCGGTATAGTGAGGGAGGAATACCCAACATTTTGGTATAACCTACAAAGTAGCACTTGTCTGATTTGGAATAGGTTTGTAACCTTTTACACAAGCCCCATATTCCAAATGTTTAAGAAAAGATATAACATGGTTGGGCGTACCATACCATGGCTTCATTTCAACAGACCCGATGTAGCTCTTTTCAGTGTAAAAGCCGCAGTCTCTAAAGCATCACTTTAAAAGGATAAAGGCAAATTTATTTATGTCATCTTTGACCTTACCATGTCATAAATGGTTTGATTACATCTCCACAGACTTTCCACTTGCAGTGGTGTTCCGGGAGGTGCAAGTTATGAAACCCCTTTCACAACTCATCAGACATTCGCTAAACATGTAAGTCAAATATTCCTTTGTGCAATCAAATTGCAGAAACATAATTTTCTTGTTACAATAACTTCTACTTCATTTTTGAGAACCTTTCGAATGATTTCAAAAGATCCAGACTTACGTCTCATCAAGTAAATATCCATATATCTACTTGAGTCATTTCTGAAGATAAATAAATCCACCACTAACAACACTTATCGGACTACACATCAAATGTATGATCACTAATAAGTTTGTTGTTCGTTCCTTATGGCCTGTGAACGGTATTTTAGTCACTTCACTTTTCGGAGGAAAGTTGCAAGTGTCAGATGATTCAAAATCAAAAAGACTTCAAAATCCATCATAATGGAATTTTCCATGCGGGTTTCTCCAATGTGACCAAATGTAGTGCCACACTTGTGTGGTATTCTTTTAGTCTTGCGACATTTAGCGTCAGTGTTATGGATGTATCATATTACCCTCAATATTCATAACATACGTCCCATCGATGATGGAAGTATGGCCCTTATGTTATTCATAATACTTAACAACAATTGTTGTTTTTATGAACAACTCTTTTGCAACAAACATTGTGCAATGGGCTAGAGTGTATGAAACTCTAAAATGAATTATGAAAGTAAACCCAGAGGTATTGTATTATTATCAATATTCATAACATACATCTCATTCATAATGAAAGTATGGCCCTTGTGTTATTCATAACATCGAACATAAAAAGTTCTCTTATGAACAACCTTCTTGCAAGATACCTTATGCAATGGGATAGAGTTTGTAAAACTCTAAATGAATTATGAAAATAAATACAGACGGCAATACACCGATGGAAGGTATAGTAACATTTACTATGTTCCCTGTGTATACCTTAACCTCATTTCTAGCTAGTCTTTCAGGCCATAGTAGTTCTTACATCGAGTTGCAACAGAATGCAATCGAGCGGGCAATTTTGTGATGAACTCACAATACCCAAGAATTAGTGATTAACATGTTTAACCATAATTCGCAAGAACTACATCTTTGACCAGCCTTCTATACATCAAAAACTTGTATGACATTCATACATGAGCTGGATATTCCAGTCTTCTTTCCTTTTGCCTTTATACTTCTAACAGTTTAACTTTTAGTATTTCTCCTACTCTCAGAAGAAGCACCCAACTTAAGAGTGGCATTAGCCCCGGACTTCCTAGGCGTGTAAGTCATACTAACACCCTTTGGACACTTCCTTTCTCTTTAAGTTGTTGTTTTATTCACCTTTCATTATATGACAGGCGTTCTTCTGGATCCCTTTCCCAACAGTCAAATGCATAGTAAACACTTTTACTAATACTTGCAAACAAACATTGCTTTGTTTGTATCTGAAAATAATTTTCAGTTCCATGAATATCATATAACTATCCCAACTTTCGAAGTTTGGGTTTCATGGAAGCAAACATATTCCACTTGACTGTAACAGAATCCTAGCTTTTGGATCGAAGGACGAGAGTCACATGATCCATAGCATTAGCGGGAGGATACGGAAAGCATGCGATAGGACAATGTCCTTCTCGGCACTTTTGAGGACAATCCTCATATTACGTTACCAATCGTAAAGTTTTAACCAGATATTTAACAGCTATTCAATTTTAATAGGGAAGGTGGAAATGCGAGCCATTATTCTACAACTATTATGCAAGAAACACTTAGACAGTGTTCATAATTAATTGCACTTAGAATTAAACATGTTAATTCAACAGTGCGCTCCCACTCAAATCAATATCTCTCACAATTAATTTTGAGTGATACAAGATCCAGACTTCAATTCATCGCCATAGAATCATCATCTCATAACGGGAATTTTAATCGGTAGGCCAACTTGCCGATCACATCTCTATGTGACTCTTGCTCATCTTTCGATGCATGTGTTCCGAGCTCAGGACGATCCTGCCATGAACGTCAAGACAACCAAGTGATCTTGCTGCGAGGTCTGACCTCACCCGCCTCACACTTCTCTAATCGTTCGTACCCATGCATCCATGGCGCACCCCGAAAAGATAGGTGTCGTGACGGTGCTACACTTGGGAGAACACTAACTACTTGATATTTTAAGTGAGAGATCACCCTAATAAAAGCGACTACCGCGCAATCAAGAAGGGTGCATCATAAGGGATAAACATCTCAGGCAATTCATAATAGCATGATATGGTATAGCCCTTTCTGACGGAGAAGTATTTCATTTCTTCGTCTTCGGCATTCGCGTCGGTGTTCACCTTCGCGAAGATTGCCACCACCTTGTCGATGCACCAGATAATATTGCTATCTCTATAGCTAACAAAATAATGCATTACAACAAGGTTGACACGCAGGTCATTAAAGTGCAATCATATGGCTCCAGCCATCATGCCGAATCATGACACGCAGGTCATGTTAATCAAATTACATCATATAGTCATCTCATACATAATCGAATTAGTATGAGCACTGCTATACCACATCACATGCACATCCTGCAAAACCAAGTTAGACGCCTCTAATAGGTTTATGCAAAATTTTATTTTACGTGGCTTCTAAGGTTTTGACTTAAACCGCAGCTACCAACGTTTTATCATCAAGTATGATTATTCAAGTTGCTACATTAACATCTCGGGGTGTATGAAACACGGGATAATTAAATCTCGAGCCCCATACTAAACTTCGTCATACGCATGACCCCCGTGCAGATAATATCTGCAATGCCCTTTCATCTGCGAATTTCATCTTTCTTTTGACTACGGCAGAACCCAAAGAACTGATAGCACTTCCATGGTCAATCAGGATCACGGATTGCCAGAACTTTGTCAAATTCCACCATGCTGTCTCGAGATTGAGCAAACGCAAATTCTAGGGAAGCAACAAGAACGTTGGGTAACAGATTTCATCTGTCACCCGCATAAATAATTTTCAGCAATAGATCTCATCTACTACCTAATTATATTATGCAATACCCATACATCTCCATGTATTCTAGATCGAAACCTGCATCTACGCATAGCATGGCTCTTGATGCCACTGTAGGGAACGCAGCAGAAAACAAAAAATTTCCGACCTACGCACCAGCCTAGGACCACTATGGAGACTGCATACATGGTTTGATCTTTTTCGTTACCGACTCGTAGCGCAGCGGGAAGTAGAGTCGATGACGATCGGCGGTGCAGATCCCCGCAGCTAGGATTTACAACCTCCCAACCGCGAGGATGTATGCCCTCATCTGCTCCTCGGACAGCCCTCCGGGAGGCGGTCGAACAACCCCCCCGGACGGTGTCGCGGACAGCCCTTCGGGAGGACCTTCGAAACTCGAACGGTCACTCGGACAGCCCTTCGGGAGGACCTTCGAAACTCGGACGGTCACACGGACAGCCCTTCGGGAGGCACTCACGAACTAAGACCGAAACTACGATCTCTCTACAGAGTTGCACACATACGGTGTCATCTATCCAGCAGGGCTTCGCCGTCCAGAACTAGTTCCTGCCGGAACCCAGACAGCCTTACGGCTCTACGAAACTCTTTTCGTGGGAGGGAGAGAAGAAGCCAGATAATGCATGGCATGTGTATGAGAGCAAGGGATGAGTGTGGAGGGCTGCCCCTCCACCTCTATTTATAGGAAATCCCAAGGGGGTAGGGTAGTTTCACAAAAAACCCAAAATGCACATGAATGAAGTCCTTCCACAAGGACCTAGGAGTGAAACCAAGGAACTAGAGGGTCCCCAAGGGGGGATACCCCATGTGGCCGGCCACACCCCCATGAGGGGCCCCAAAAATGGCTCCTATCCATCCATGTCATCCCCAAGATCTTTTGGAGCAAAGCCCCAAAAGGTGGCTTTCCATAAAGTAACCATAAAGCTGATTTTCACTATTCACGACGACATTTTTCAGCGTCTGATCGAACTGAAAATATTTATGTGGGCTAAGAACATTTCCAGTACCCACTAAAATGATTTTCAACGCATTCCGAAACAATTCCGGTTTTAGTGATTTTCATCTGCGAAACGCATCTGAAGTGGCTCCGGCAGCTCCGGAACATTTCCGGTTTTTATCTCAGAAAATTCCAAAAAGCTTCCAGAATGATTCTGGCATCCTCCAAGAATTATCAGGCATGTGCCGAAACCAATTTGACTTAATGGTGTATCCCGAAACAACTTTTCGGTATCATCGAAACTTATCCGATGACCTCTCTCTGCGGTACGATTCCGCTGTCCAAAACTTTTCGGTGTCCGAAACTTTTTCGGTGATTTTCTCTCAGACTCCCTGTCTAGTATTCAGCAGATAGATGACCCTTAAGCGTGTGACCCTATAGGTTCGGTGAAGTATAGACATGACCCGGAACCCCTTCCGATCAATGATCAACATCGGAGCCGTGGACACCCATATTGACCCCTATACCCACACGAATAAATATTCGAGTGAACCTCCAGTTGCCGTGTGCTATTCCTGTTGCTTCGCGATATGTTACAAATACCCGAGGTGAGACATGTTGGCATTCCCGTGGATCAACAACTTGTCCACTATGCTAGTTACCTCGTTACCGGTATTGTTCTCTTTTCTCGTTATCGTGTTCCGGCATCCCCGTGATCAAATCACAAAGTGTCTGGCCAGACGATGATGGATACCGTAACACCGAGAGGGCCCAGAGATATCTCTCCATCGTCGGAGGAGCAAATCCCAATCTTGAGCTATCAAGTTACTTGACACACTTTTCCATGAACCCGTAAGCCGCCGTAATAGCCACCCATTTACGGATGACGTTTAACAAACCCCAAAGTTCATGAAGCAAGCATGAAGAAACTCGATACTCTCATGGTCTAAGGAATCATGCAAACGTTAACCATCTCTGTGTTATGTACCAATAAACTTGTGACGAATGAATCTCATAGCATAACATCAATCCGGGTCGATTCAACACAAATGTTCTCTTAACATTGTGCCCTCAAGGTTGCTGACATAGACATGCCCATGATCAGGAAAACATAACCATCATGCAACACTTGAGCTAGTCTTAGAGGCCAGACTAGGAATACATTTTACCGTTTATTATTCCACACGTGCATATGAGTCTTCCTCCGAGCCTCGTGGTTATTGCAGACTCGAGAACCATAGCAGTTATAGCATGGAACATAAACATAATTATGAACTCGGAGATAAATAATATCATTTATTATTGCCTCTAGGGCATATCTCCTACATTACCATGATCTTGCGTGTGCGTAGAATTTTTTTGAAATTACTACGTTCCCAACATGAATATGATTGTGCACCAAAATATACTTCATTTCTTGATTGCATCATTACTTTATTCGCAGTATAATTTTATTTGGTAAGCCAATAAGACATGGGGCAGTTACATGATTTTTTTCGAAATGATGGGGGAAATCAAAGATGAGATAGAAAAACAAATTCCAAATAGGGGCAGTTGAGATGATAAGATCCGTTGACATTTCTGATCCCCGAAGCCTTCACATTTTTTTCAAGACCCTTTTGGTTAAGGCAAGCCAACTCCCTAGCATATGCCTCTCTAAGCATTGCGTGCATGATTTCGTGCATGTTTAATATCTATGTCTAATTATTTTTAGGGTAGTTATGTCTTGGTATGATCGTATGGGACATCTGCCAAGTATTCTTTCGGTGGTTATGCTTGGTTTTAACTTAAGGCGCCACATACTTCAATATCGGTAGAAAGCGCCCACGCCTTCCAAGCGTTAGGTTTGTAATGGGCTGGCCCATAGATTCCATTTGGTCACGGTCTTTTCCAATTTTTTCATATATGTGTTTAACGCTTTCTCTACTAGAATTTTGACCATTTTTATTTTTTTCTTAAAATTATTCATGAGCATTGTGAACATTCAGTGTATCTTTTTTACTTTCATGTTGTTTTTTTCACTTTCCGCTCTTTATTATTTTGGAACTTTTTTTAAAAAAGTTTATGAATAATGCCATTAATTTTATTTTATTTTGCAAATTTAAAAATGCTAGTGAATTTTTAAAAAAATTCATAATTCAAAAGTATTTGTGAATTTAAGAAAAGTTCACTTTCATACTTGTTGCATGATATGAATTTTGCTCCCATAACTTTTTATCTATTCTGCTTTTTTCGGAGAAGGACCTGTTTCTGATCCCCGAGCATTCACATTTACATTTTTTAAATTCATGATAATTTTTCATATTTATGAATATTTTTAAAATTAGTGAACATTCTAAATAAAAACACTCCAAACTAATAAACCAACTGAAAAAATCGAATGAGAAAACGACCGTAAAGGAAAATTGCCAGGCAAAGCACTAATAAGTGGATTGCTGCCCAGTGTGTGCTTTAATGCTAAATTGGCACGTGAAGTGCTAAATAGGACGTCCCAAGAACTGATGAAAAATTCCTGGCTGTTTTCAAGCCATAGACTAGCAAGAAGCACCAACCGATAGGTTTTCAATGCCTTATGTAAACCCAAGGTTTCATTTGCCTAAAAAAGTAGCTCCAAGACTTACAAAAAAGCAAAGTCGTTTGAGTGTTGTTGGCTCTTTTGGAGGCCGGCAGTTTGTGTGTTAATCAAGAGAAGCAGTTGGCTGACTTGGTGTGGCGACATCGATCTATTTATTTGTTTTGTGGCATTAGCCTAGTTTCTCCAACTCTCTAGATGGTGGTGAAGGATTGCAAACTTGCTCAACGCCGGGTGATGTCCAAAATGATGTTCCTTAGCGGTTACCAGATCTCATTTTGGGCAGCGAGTGGTTATTATCTTCAAAGCCTGGTATGACGAGGGTGTTTGTAGGTGTCCCTTCCTTTTAAGCTCCGACCAATGACGTGTCTAGGGGCTTTTCGTCGATCCTAACAGCAGTACAAGGGGGAACACTTGGAATTTGTAGTCAATGGGGTAACACGTCAGGAAACCAGCGGGTTTATAACATAGGGCACATGTACAAACGATTTTACCAAGTTTCACACCCCAATGTGGGAAAAGCCCTACTCCATGCCTTGCTCTTTTCTAACATATGTGTGGAGAGTACAAGAGAATAAAATGTCTGGGAAGGATCTGAATGAGTTATGATATTGGATATTCATGCGATATGCTCTGAAATCCTTCTAGGTGGTCCACCCTAAACTATGGCATGGGAGAAGGTGTCCCTCTCCCATGCCCCATGTAACCCTTATATAGCACAACCTATGGAAGGCTTCGATGTCAATGCATGGGGCTTACAGAGATTGGAGTCGATCTGTTGCCGGTTTACAACATGTTTGGGCCCTTATTCCATGTTCACTGAGAGTTTCTTGATTCCCGATGCGTTGTATGATGGCATGACTCCTCCTGGTGTGGTCGAGAATCTTCTGGTGTCTATGGGGTATCCCGGATTCCAGGGGCCCACCTTTGCAGGGAAGAAAGGCAAGCCGATAAGTGATTTGACATCATCAATAGCCCCCCATGAGTACTCGTAATAGAGAAAGGTCCGAGTAAGTCTGGTGTGTAGATACTCGTGAACGCCTCCGTCTTATATATTCTTTAGGTTGGATGATGGGGTAGCTCCTTCCTTGCCGTCTTGTTCTTGTGTTTGATGTCTCACTGGCATCGGTCAACATGCAAAATGTTGTTGTAGATGAGTATTTTCCCAACATCTTCAATGGGCGGGGTGTTCATGCAGACACGTTGAGTCGAGAGACGTATGTCAACACGCAAATAGTTGATGTAGATTCCTTTTTCATTGATGGCTTTCCAATAAGTCACTCGTGACTCCTCCTATTTCCCTATACACTACGCTCGCTTAGTGAATTGGCTTGACCGTTTAGTTTCGTTTTGCTTTGATTTTTATTTTGTTTTTCCTTTCTTTTTCCGTGCTTGTTCTTTCTTTTTCTTTCGTTCTTTGTTATTTTTCATTTTTTATTTTCATGAATATTTCTTCAAATTCCTGAACTTTCATTTTAAAATTGTGAACATTTGTTTTCATCAAATCAAAAACGGTTCCCCGAATTAAAAAAATGTTCTTTGAATTTAGAAAATTTTCATTAAATTAAAAGTTTGTGAATTGTAATCCACAATTGTTCATAAAATATAATAAATGTTCATCACAACTAAAAATCTGTTCATTAATGTTTAAAAAATCTTGAATTTCAAAAAAAATGTTCATCGAACTGAAACATTGTTCATCCAATTCAATATGTATTTATCAAATTGTAAAAAGTTCATACAATTTAAATTTTTTCATCAAACACAAAAAACTTCATTTTAATAAATTGACAAACATTTTTTGGAATCGGCGTACATTTCGTGAATGTCATGAACTTTTTCGCCAAATTAGTGCGCACTTTGTTTTCTCATTTTTGTGAACATTTTTTGAAAATTCTTGAATTTTTAAAATTAGTTAATATATTTTAAATTTTGAGATTTTTTTTCAGAATCATAAACATTTTTGAAAATTCCGAATTTGATGTAGATAAGAAAAATTAAAAAAAGATAAAGAAAAAATAATGAACACGAAAAATGAAAAGAAGGGGCTTCCCGCCCAGCACATGAGCCGTCTAAACGGGCGCGTGGGAGGGGAGTGCGCGTTCCGGCGCTTCCCATCTCGTTGGTCGTGGAATAGGAAGTCCCCGAATGCCACGTGTGAAAGTATAATATTATTAAATTTCAAAGGTACATAGTATACATGTGAATGTGTATTCACAAAAAAAATCAATTTGTTGTGCTGTGAAAAATTGTATTTCATTATCAGGCTCCGTGGAGCCCATCACCATTGGCATTTTCCGCTCTTCCTTTTCATCTTATCTCTCATCCTGACGTTTGCATTTGTCTTGTAGTCGCATCTCTTTTCTTGCGGTTGAGGAGTCAATTCCCATCTTTTCTCTTTTGCCCGCGACCTTTTTTGGACATAGTACAGATGCAGACGCTTGTACATAGGCACATACATCTATCCTTACGAATGCACGCATGCATACCCTATCTCTAAATAAAGCAGCAGCCTGACTTTATAAATAAAGCCATCACGACGTGTTCACCATACGTCACCGTGCAAGAGGTAGTAGAAGTTTACGGAATACAAAATACCCATCGGCAATTACCAAGCGCGACCTCAAGAACTTCCATGAGAATAGGGAAAATTCTTTCTACCAATGAAAAATCCAATCAACATTAGGTTATTAAACTGAGTCATTTATTTTGCGGGCTTGCTGTCAAGATTCATACATCACACAACCTAGAGTCAAATGATTTTAGAACGAGGGGACAAAAACGAATACAGGGATAGTGTTTCTCACGCTTATATTATATGAAAACAAGAGAGCGTCACACTGCTACCGAATATCAGTTTGTACCAGGAGAACACACACAAATGATAATGAGAGAGGGAGAGTGAGACAGAGAGGTGGTGTATCACCCACAGCTATGTCGCCGCTCTCGGATCATAACTTTTCCAAGCAACAGGACGGTTAATGCCAAAAGGAAGAGTGGTAACAACTGCAGCTTCTCCGCCCAGCTATGAGTGTATGTCACCGCGACGTACGAAACGAAAACAAAATAGCAGCATGCCAATACCATTGCTGTTTTCTGCAACCGAAAAAACAAGAGAAATATTGAACCGTCAATTCTTTAGCAAAATGGTATGTGAAATGAATTAGGCATTCTGAGATCAGGATGCCTTGTGTACATTTCTCATTCAAAATAATTTGATATAGTAGCAGTCAGGCAGGAGTAAGCCAATACGAATATGTGAAATGAAACTGCCACATGAGTAATTGGTAATGATTCTACGTAGCAAGGCTATGTACCAATTTACCATATATGAACGTCTAACAAATATAATTTCAGATGACTAAGCTTTAAAGACCTGTCGTCTAAGACTTGTTTCATATGTGGAAAGAATTGAGAGGAAGCATACAAGAACTCGTTTGAAGAACAACCAGAGTATGAAGATTGATGTACAGATAGACCGAGAGCAGGATCGGAGCCGTTACCATGCACAAAACGGCTATGTTCTCTGCCATAGCGCTTAGCGTCGAGCCGGCTGTCGCCACCGCCGGCGGCTCGATCTTCATCACGAGAAGTCCGGTCTTCATTTTGCTGTTGCCCGGAGAGGTGCAGAGGAAAGCTCTCTCAGAATGACCCGTGCAAAGGAGACACCGTGCATACAAGGCACCTCTGTAACTTCAGAAAATTATAAATGTGAAAGCGACAACGAGCAGGAGAATCAATTTGACGTAGCAAGACGTCCACATGTTGGATTTTCTACTCTAAACACACTGAAAATTCTCATCTAAAAAATCTCCATAGGGCTTAGGTGCACCATCTTAACTTTGATCTAGGTTTTGCTGTAAGGTCTTTTGTACTTAGCAGCATGCCGTCTGCACTGACGCATGGCAGAGTAAAATATTTCCCTTGTCAGCTTCAATCAAAGTACAAACATAAAATGTAAACATATGCAGCCATTAGGGCATAGATCTAATCGGGTGGCCCCTAAAAATCTGAAAATCTCATGTTCGAACAATGTACTAAAGGACGACTGAATTTACTAGGGGATGTCACTATCCTTTTTTTCCTAGGAAATTAAGGACGGCACACATCTATATCACACACGTAGACATATTTCTATTTTTAATCTGCTCGATTGCATCGAGTTACCGGTATCTCCGTTGTTACCGGCATACTAGCTTCCAAGGAACAAGAAACCCGTCCAAGACAAAATCACACACGATAACAAAAGAAGCTAATTTCTTCACCAATGACTTGAGAAACCAAGCGGACCAAGAAATAGCAAAATCTTATTTTTGCAATGATGTGCTCGGGGCAACTGCTGTAGAGAGAAATAGTACAGTACTCAATACAATGCCACAATAATTCAACCATTACAAGTATAATGAGAACCGGAGTGTGGACGAAAGTGGCTTGCTAATTTACAAATAGAACGGGATTCCTTTAGGTGAAACCCTAGATACAGACGCATATATTATTTTCAGAGTTCAAGCAATAAAGCCATTCAAATTGAAGCCATTTATTATTTCAAGATCGATTAAGGTAAAACATTAACATATGTAAATTGATTAAGATTGAACACTCACATTTTCTATCGTAACCTAAATAATTGTATTTTTTGAAATCATGAAAAATAATATAAGAATTAGAAGAATAATACAAATGTAATTGACATATTAAGGAAGTTTGTAGTACTAATTAATTAGAAATATACAATTATATACCCAAAGCAAGAAATATTTGTGGCTTTTAGAGAGTATGTGCACTTACTTGGCATAATCTATGAGGAAAAGATAGACGATTAAAATGTTGCCTGCGCATAACTGTGCTAGTTTATCTAAAAACAGTATGCATGGAAATGAACAAACTTGTAGTTGGATGGTTAGAAGGACAATAGTATCCCCAGTCCATCAGGATTCAAGTTCTGGTGCTTGCATTTATACTGAATTTATTTCAGGATAGATATGTCGGCACAATCTCTCAGAGGTGCTCATAGGGGTAGGGATGTGCGTCCGTGCGTTCATGAGGTGAGTGTATGCGCGTATATATGAGCGCTTGTGTATGTACAATGCTAAAAAACAGTTTGCATGGATAAACATATACTAGGTGAATTTGAGGGCAGTTTCTATTCATTTTTTATTCATGTTGGCGTGTCCGGACTCTAAGCCATAACCACGTATACACATGGAAGGACAAATCCGGCATTAGCCAAACGGGTCCAGACTCGAGAGAAATTTCCAGTGGTCTTGTTAAACCATTCTTCTCCGGAACAAAGAACCCATCATCTCCCCTGTTTCCTCTCCAACAGCACTACTCAAGACTTGAGAGTGAGTGAGGAGATTCCTGGCGACCGAGATGAACTCGGAAGAGTACAGCCAGGTCCTCGAAGCATTGCGTCGCCGGCTGCAAGCTTGGAAAGTTTGGCGACGGGGAGTTCGGGCGCTTCCACGGAGAAGTGAAGAGCACGGGAGCACGGTGTTGGCACTGCAAGATGTGGCACAGAGAATTGCTGGAACCGCGAATTGCGGCGCTGACACTGCAAGGTGTGGCACAGAGAATTGCGGCGCTTTCACTGCAAGATTGGAGTGGTCAGCTAAGGAGACCAATCAAGAGCGACAACTACTATCCAGAACTTCTCAATCAAGTAAGCTGGTCGCAGTATGAAGCTAACTGGGGTTTGAGAGGTCGTGGATTATATATGATTATTGTTGTTAATCTGATTGTGAGTCACTGATGCCTTATAGCATCTCTAGCAGATCGAGTAAACCGAGTCATCCGACAAAATAACCGCCGGTTTTCGTGATGGAGGCCATTTTGCCGGCTGGAATAGATCCCCGTATATTCGATCGTTCCGGATTATTTTTTTCGGAATCCTGGATTCGCTGGCCCCTTCCATCCATATCCACGGGAATTACCCTTGTTTTTGCCGGATCCTCTTCCCTTGGTGCGAACCAACTTCCGGCTGCTTCACTTTCCACCTCCGATGCCGCCTCCGACCTCGCCGTCCGGCCTCACGGCGCCGGAACTCGACTGGATGGAGTGCCCGCAGCTGCCAGGTGCCCCATATCATGCGCCGCCACCGCCGCCAATACCGCTGCTCCGTTCGCTCGTGCCTCCCTCGGCCGATCATGCCGGCACCGCCACAACTCGTTCCGCAGCCTCCATATCTTCTCGTTCTCCGGTCCAGATTCATGAAGATGGTGGTGCTACGAGCGGTGGTGAGGATCTTCGCAACAATGAGGATGTTGCTTGATTTCTGTATGACCTGTGTCTTGACGTATAAATGTATTGCCTAATCTCTTTCATCAGATCAGTCTTTTTGTTTGCATTGGCTAGAGCATGCACTTCTACATGGTATCGGAGCCAAGAGGTCTTGAGTTCAAGACCCGGTTGGCGCAATTAAATTGCACCCCACTTTTGGTCCACGTTTAGGCCTGAGGGAGCCACATGTGAGACGGAGTGTTGACGTATAAATGTATTGCCTAGTCTCTTACATCAGACCAGTCTTTTGGGTTGCATTGGCTAGAGTATGCACTTCTACGCGGTGGTCATTTGAGCATCTTTTGTTTTGTTTGATCGCGCATTTGTAAGGCTAAACTTGCTACCTTGTATGTTGCGCATGAGTTTGAATGTGGTGAACTAGTGTGATGATCAACTAGTGATGTATATATAATAAATTTCATCTATTCATATGCAAACACTTGTCAAATTGTTGGACGCGTTTACGAGATCTATTCCGTGCCGGAGGGCTTGCGGTACCGCAAAAACTTTTAAAGGAGCCCGTAAACGATTTTTTCGGGATGAGTGTTTACCGGATCTGCTAGAGTTGATGTGAGCGGGTCGTGCAGTACACTTTTAACTACGTTTTTTCTTTGACAAAAAAAGGAAGTATGTTTGTTGGAAGTAATTCACCGATATGTCGATCTGGATACTCCTTTCTTGTTTGAATAGTTGAATTCCTATATGAGGTGATTGTAGAATCCAGAGCAAACAGCTTCCTATTGGTTATTACCTTATATTTTCAGCCAATGGCCTTGGGAGACCTGGTACTTCCCCATCTTCCCTTAGCTACTCAATACGTGTGTGTGTGGCGGTTCCAGCGGTGGAGAAATTAAAGCATGGTAGGCCGTTGTAATGGTAGCCAGGGCGTGGAAGCGTGCCTCGAGCTCCCAGAGCCATGGATATTAATTCAAGCGTACTGGAAAAGAGCTCAAAAATTAATCTTCGAGAATCCTGTATGGAAGAAATAATCATGATTTTGTTTCATGAGACTTAATTTCATGTTTCACGATTTGATTTGTGCATGAAGATTAACTTTTGGACTTGCTCTCTTATTCACAGAGAACTGGATTTTACAGGTGGGAGGGACCACTTATACTACATAGGCCTGGAAGACCCCAATATTTCTTTCTTGACTTCTTCTTCTTCCGGTGTGACCTGGCTTCACCAACTGGGAACGATGAAGGAGGTGGCCACGGTTGGTCACCGATCTCATTGCTTGATCCCGAACCCTTGGAATGCAACAGCATAGGAAGCTTATTCTGTTTCCAACTCTCCTTAGCCTTGTCTGGAATGATACCAAGGAAAAAAAGAGTACCTTGTGAGCCCGTGCGTGATCAGTATGGACAATATTGGAACGCTGTAACAGGAGAGCTGCTAATAGCTAGTCCCGGCTCCAGCAGTCTCAACGGCGGAGGAGGCGATGCTCATACCATTGAGATGGGTAATGACGTGCTACCGCATCCATTGCAGTGTTCCTCAGATCGAGATAGTAGAGAAGGTGGTGGCTCTCAACCAAATGTCTTCGATGAAGGAGGTGGCCGCTTCCTCATTATTGACATGGAAGGTATGGATGTCCATGCCCCGAAACAGAAGAGTGACCAAGCCTCTATGGCAGCAGCTCATACAACAAACCTCGCAGTATGTGCTTCAAGTACAATACTCTGTTCCTTGTGACGATGTTTTATTTTTGTTCCTTGAGACTACGTTTTATTTATTTTTATTTTTAAAATGATGGTGAACCCCGGCCTCTGCATAATGCATCATGAATGAATAATCTTGAATATTTTCGCCTGACTTACTTTCATGTTTTGCCCACGATTTTGTATTTTTACCAAGTTTAACTTTGGACTTATATCTTACTCATTATTCACAGGAAACTAAACTGGAACTTTCAGTAGGCACGCCGAAGCGCCAAGCAGTTGTACGTCATTCCAGGGAGCAAAGTAAATCTATGTCAGATGTCCCATTCTCCAAGGAAGAATTATTATGCGGAGGAGGCGATGCATCTGCAGCTGGGATGCTGGTGATTGATGACGTAAGGGATCCTTTCCAACCTTGCTGTACAAATTCCTAGATTTGCTGGGCGGAAAGAATTTGCCGAGCATCAGTTTTATCAAATACAAACGTTTTGATGTGTGTCCGTTCACTCTCCAGTTTTTGGTCTGGATTTGCTGGAGCAAGCATTTTCATCTCTCTGACTTGGAACTAAGCTGAATTAATTAATCTCAGTTGGTTTCCACTTCATACAGGATGGTGTGCTTGTTCGAAACATTGTGTCGACCATATTTGGAGGACTCGTTATCCTTCCCTTGACAAACCTAACTGGTACCTCTAAGGGCGATTATCCTGAGTTCATCAGGTTGGCGCTTTACGTTGGGTATGTGCTTCTTGTTGTGCTGACATTCCTCGGACTCACAGCCAAGAAGATGGCCAAGCCTGCCATGAGGGTGGCCGCAGGCATGTCGATTGTTGTGGTTACAATCTCTGCAGTGTACGAGGTTTCAGAGAAAGTGTACATCAAAGGCATTATTGGGATCTTAGGGGCGATGGGAACCTTGGCGACTGCCGTGATTAAGTGGAGGTAAAGAACTAACAATTCAGTTAGTCAGCCTTACAAAGTTGCCATTATAGTTTGTATACTACCTAACATATTCTGCTAAAATATGTGCTAGATATGCGTGTAAGTGTTATAGCGATATGTTTGGCATCTACTATTTCTAACTCAACTTTGTTATGCTGTGTTTTAATAAAAAATGAATATTTTTTTTGCGGGGAACAATTGGATATATACAAAGAGAGGGTAGCTAATATACTATAAGCTGCGTAGAATAATAATTCATAGTTATTCTACACACCTAATAAAACAATATACAAAATATAGTAATTTTCAGTTTTACTATCCAGGTCATGAATTTACTACATTATTCTAAATTTTTCTTCATTTTGTACACAATTCTATTGTTTTTACTAGTGGGGACCAATTACTTATTCTATGCTCCAGCTTAGAATAGCACTACAAGCAACACTACGACGTGTTCAATCGAAAGCTGCTCTTATGATCCCAAGCTCACGTGCACCCTGGTGAAAAATAAAATCCAAAAAAAATCAAAGCATTCTGATTTTTGGCAAAACAAATATTGATGAGATTTTTTACTTGCGTGTACATTTTTGTTATGGAATGACATTTCTGGAGGTCTGTGAAAAAAATTGAATGTCATTCAAAAAGTAGTCTTTTGGAGCATCAATTTTGGCTTTTTCTCACACCTCCCGAATGTTTTCACGCAGGTGAAACATTCATCAATGTTTTCACAAAACAAAATCAGATTATTTTGTTTTTTTAACTGTTTGTTAAGATTTTACTCTTTACTAGCTGCATGTGAGCTCCGGATCAGAAACTCCTTGTCCGTGTGCAATAATTATTCAGCAACTCCCGTGCTCCACCATGACCTATTCAGCAACTCCCGTGCTCCACCATGTTGGTACGCACGGTTGTTTGATTGTCACACTGTGCCCCCCCGGCTGGCCGGCTCCCACCTCCAATACACCACACATCTCTCTGTTGTTGTGCACCCTTCAGCCGCTGCAGGGCGCTGAGTCCACTCGCTGCCGCGCTTCTCTGTTTCCGGCACCTGCCTTTTGTCTCTGGCCTCCACCTGCCGCTCTTGTGCACCACATTTCCATTCTCTGACACACTGCTCCCTCGCCAAAACCGACTCCTGCCTCTACCGTACTTGTACAAAACATTCAACCAAATTCAGAGCACCAAAATATGTATTTTGAATTTTCTTGTTTTGCCTCTCAGCGTGTAAGGTAGAATTTGCATTTTATATTTTGTGATATGGTAGATACACAAATATATCAATCGAGTCAATTCATTTAAGATTTTTTATGACATATCGAAAAGCTATGCCAAGGTGCCAAGCAATATATATTCTGATTGTATGTCTTACTACCCAAACTGTTTGGTTACACTAGTTCATTTGCATGTTTGGAACACAATCTTTTCTCAGTTTATTTTTGCATCACAATATGCACTATACTTATAGAGAGCAAATCATATCGACTGTGTGCCACGTCTTTAAGTTCAATCCAACTACATTTTACTTAATTGCAGATTCGTGTATACAAATTTCAGTTTGTGCACAACTTACTTAATGTTTCCAATGAACCTTTATGTTTTTTATCCTGACGCTGATAGCTTGTTTTGGTCTGTACAGGTGACGTCGTAACCCGTTTACCTAAGAAGATATACCGGTGCCCTGGAGTCATGAGAACTTGAGTTGTATTATACTGTTTGCTGGTTCGTATAGGCCATGAAGTTCCTGAGAAGATGTGCTAAACTATTTCCGATAGGCACAGTCGTTTTTTTTTGTCTTTCTTAGTTCATTGTTGGCAACAATTTTTGTGGTAGCTCTAATATTTTCGTATTGTCCTTATTTCTATCGATTTTATTCTGTAGATTTGTTCTTCTAGAGAGTGAGCACGAAGATATACCTTCACACACGAGTGAGACGATTTGGCTCCTGAGCTCATGTGAGCCCAGTATTTTAGAAAGTGAATTTTTAACACACACCTATGAAAGACGAATTTGACTATGTAAATATGGTAAATATAACAAGATTAAAGAGAATATTTTGACATGTTTTATTAAGAGCTAAAAAGAAATACTCCCCGTGTAGGGTTTTCCCTAATGGTGTAACAGTACATTTAGATGCAAACTCAATAAAAGGACAATCACACATAGGAGGACGTTTCCTTATTAAAAATTATATGTATGATTACAAAGTACCATTTTCCAGATGATTTCAATATACTGTGCCTACAGACATGGGACTTCAAGCTGGTTAATCCGGTTGCAGGTTCTTGGAGCCTCGTAAGGCAATCTGGTTAATTATATCAGCTGGTTAATCCCACGACCGACCTCCAATTAAGCTGCGTTGATGGTTGTCGTCTTGTGGCCTAGAATGTTATTCAGCATTGTGGATGAGTGGTAGAAGTGCCATACAATGATATGACGAAGCCTTATCTGTCTTTGGGGCAGGACAGCCGTGAAAATAATGGGGTGTCGACACCTGGGTTTTAAAAAGCCAGTCTCTTTCTTTATTCCTTTTTAAGGATTTCTGCCCAGCTAACAAGCTCAGCTATGAGCCTACAAGCGGCTAGCTACCGCTGATGCATTGGAATGAGCAAAGGAATTCACCAATATATTTTCTTCGTGCTACAATTCTCATCCACATGATATCTGCATGTTCTTACACTGGTAGAAAAAAGCCCTTTAGTTCCGGCTGTGCAACCGGGACTAAATATGCGCGACTAAAGACCCCCCCTTTAGTCGCGCCTCTTACGGACCGCGACTAAAGGCTTTAGTCCCGGTTCTTGTGGCTGACCGGGACTAAAGGCCCGTCCACGTGGGCGCCCGTGGTCCGTCGGGGCGGAGGACCTTTAGTCCCGGTTCTCGTGGCCAACCAGGACTAAAGGGCTCCTCCGCAGGTTTAAACCTGGTTTTTTTGCGATTTTTTTATTTTTTTTTATTTTCAAATTTTTGAATTATTTTAACCTCTAATCTCTAATCACCACCCCTCATCACTGCTCAATTTATCCTCTAATCTCTAATCACCCCTCATCATTCCAAATCATCTAACTTCCCGGACGGTCACCCATCCTCTCACTACTCCAGCCTGAGCACGCTTAACTTCCGGGTTCTATTCTCCCTTGTTTCCAACTCTGCACTTGTTGTTTTCCTGACAATAGTAGGATGTCAATTCTATTAACCCTCAGGAATTTAGCTTGAGCATGAAGTGACACATTTCACTATTTGAGTTTGAAACTATTGTTGTAAAAAACAATAATTATTTAGTAACACTAATATTTCTGGAATAATTAGTTTGACCATTGTTTGACCACTGTTTGACCAGATTTGACCAAAATTTAAAAAAACTGAAATAATTATTTAGTAACACTAATATTCTAGAATAATTAGTTTCACCATTGTTTGACCACAGTTTGACCACAATTTGAATTTTTTTGAATTTTTTGCCTCTCCAGATCTTAAAAGTTCCGTATCTTTTTTTCTATTAGGTTTTTGAGGATTTTGAAAATGTTTAACGGGGTTCCCCCGATTAAATTCGGATGTAACTTTTCGAGTAGATGATTTTTCATATAAAAAACTTTTTCATCTGAGTTCGTATGCAAAAGTTATGCCCATTTTAAGAAATTCTAGAGAGATTTTGCAAATAAAGTCGAAATTCATATTTGTTAATTTTCCCAACAACTAGACCACATATCACATGGGAAACTTATTTTATTTTATTTTTTGGACATTTCCATTATTTTCTTTTGTTTTTTCTAAAACTGAAAAGGCGATCGGGGAGGGGGGGGGGGTAGAGTTTAAAAATGAGGCCTCAAATCCCTTTAGTCGCGGTTGGCCAGACCAACCGCGACTAAAGGCCTTCGGGCCAGCCTGAGGACCTTTAGTCCCGGTTGGCCAGGCCAACCGGGACTAAAGCCCCTCCCGTCCGCCAGCTCGCGCTGGGCCCACATAGTTGGTCGCGGGTCTCCTCCCGAACCGCGACTAAAGACCCCTTTGGTCGCGGTTCGATTATTTTGGGGACTAATGGGGGCGTATGGAAGCCTCTTTTTCTACTAGTGTTATGATGTGTTCAAGCTTGGGATATACTCCCATGCGAATATGGGATTGTTCTCCTCTTACTTTATCGGCATAATTCGCTGCAGTCCTGATGCACACGAGATGCTGACTGCTTGACTTGGTCATTCAACTGCTGAGCAATGATGAGCCCATCTAACAAGCCATTGCATCATGCTGTATTCTACAGCATTCTCAGCACAACTTGAGCTACGCACATTTGACTAAGCATGAAGTTGCTAATCAAATTTTGTAATGTGAATACATCACTGAAATACTGATTAGCTAAAAGATAAACTAGATTGGTCCCTTGAGGAAATGCTGGATTTCAAATTGATTACCTGCAAGTATTACATGACAATCACGACATATATGAGGAAGACCCCTATTTTACCGAGAGGTGCAAGTGCACGCCATTCTAGATTTCCAAGAATGATCTTGAGGTTATACTCACGAACTTCAAATTCCTATCATTTGTTCACATGGTACTTGTTCCTTCTTTTTTTTTCTCGATAAAGACTCGATAATTATTCTTGACATAAGTCTCCAGTGAATTCATTCCGGGACAAATCAAGGAGAGACAGCGATGGAAGCAGCACGATGCTGTCAAATGGAATTGCGCCGGACAAGCAGTTGTCGCTTAGGTGGAGATAATTGAGCTTCTGCAACAAACTGACTGATGTTGGTATGGAACCGGTTAGTTGGTTGCCAGACAACACACAGTCTAAAAGGTTGGCGAACTTACTCATGTCGGCCGGTAGCTCGCCGGAGATCAGGTTGTTCTCCGCCTTGAACACATGCAGCCCAGTTGCCGATGTTGGCAAGGAACCAGAGAACTTGTTGTTCCCCATCTCAATCCGTAAGATGTTCTCAGATAACTTAGCTGGTAAAACCCCAGTGAAACCATTATTCTGTATCATCACAGTGGTCAACTTCCGTAATGACCAAATCTTGGCTGGGAAGTTGCCAGAGAAACGGTTGTTGTGTAGCATGAGGTTGTTCAAAAGGAAGCAGTCGCTGAGGTTCTTCGGGAGCTCGCCAGAGAAGTTGTTGTCGAAGACGACCATGTTGTACAGCTTCCCATTGGCGCAAAGAGACTCAGGGAGCGGTCCGGACAAGTTGTTATTGCTGACCTCGAGGTTTTCGAGCTCCGAGTGCTTCCCGAGCTCTGATGGGAGCTGGCCGGGGAAGTTGTTTTCAAATAGCCGGATGTCTCTTAGATTTGGGAGCATCGCTATGCTTGCTGGAATGGTGCCGGTGAGCTGGTTGGTGTAGAGGAACAGTAAGCTCAGGTTCTTGAGGCTACCAATGTCTTCCGGCATTTCTCCGGTAAGCTGGTTTGACGAAACATCAAGATCTATCAAATTCACTGCCGTGATTTTGCGTGGTAGCTCCCCGGTGAGCCTATTGATGTACAAAGTACATGTACTCGAGCTTTTTGTGCTGCAAGACCCACGCCGGGATCTCGCCAGTGAGCACGTTATTTGTCATGGCGATCAGCGTGAGTTTTGCTAGGCTGGAGTAGGCCTTGGGGATCACGCCGGTCATGTTCATGCCAGACATCCAGAGGTAGGTCAGGTTGGTCAGCTTGGCAAACTCGAGCGGCGCCGGCCCTGCCGCGAACGGGTTCCAAGCAAGGCTCAGCTGCTCGAGCCCGGCAAGCTTGCTTATCTCGGCCGCTGGGTACACTCCAGTGAAGTGGTTATTGTCAAGAATTAGCGACCTCAGCGCGAGCAGCCCGGCCACCTCCGCTGGCACGGCACCATGGAAGTGATTGGTCGACAGGTTGAGGTGCTCCATCCCGGGCGACAGATGACTGATCACTGATGTCATCCGGAAGGACCCTAATTTTTTTTAGAAAAGGCGTTGTTGGAGAGGTCGAGGAAGCGGAGATGGGAGCACGCGTAGAGCTGGGCGCCGGGAAACCCGCCGTAAAGGTTGTTGTAGGAGAGGTCGAGGTGGGTCAGGCTCGGCAAGTCGCAGACACACTGTGGTATCTTTCCAGTAAGGTTCAGCCTCTCCAAGGATATCCTGATCACGGTTCGTTCCCCACCGCAGACCACACCAGCCCAGCTGCAGTGGTTGGCGTCGGCAACGGGGTCCCATGACACAAGCTGCGTGGGGTTTCCCCACTCTTGCTTGATAGCTAGGAGGGTGGCTTGGTCGCCGGAGTTGGGCTGGGAGCTCGATTTACGGGCAAGTAGAAAGACGCCGACGAGTAGAAGGCGAATGCTCGACATTATTTTTGGCGTCGGAAGTTTCATGGTGGTACTGAGCTGAGCTCTAAGGTGGGGTGGGGAGCTTGGCACTTATACTCGTGAGAAGGTAGGAGCTTGCCAAGTCAAGTGTCGCCGGTCATTGGTCGTCGGTCGTCGGCATAGGCCAACGTCTGGATCATCAGTCATGGACTCATGGTAATATAAACTAGTGTATAAACTAAACGAGGTAGATATACAATAGTAATTTCTTAGGTGGAAGGTAGAAGATGTACAAGTCTACTACCACGCAATAAAAATAGGCAATTGCTGCGCGACGCGCGCGCGATCTGGGCGTCACGAGCGGCCGACGCTGGACCGTCCATCGTCCCACGATCACGCCACATGACAAATAAGCCCGACCATGCCAAGTGAGAGAGCGGTCGGTTTCATCGTCTTTTGCTTCGATCTTTTGGGACGACGCGGCCCCCTCAGCTCCTCCCGCCTATTCCCTTCTGCTCATAGTTGACAGAACAAAGAGACGCGAGCAATCCCTAGGGTTCGTCGGCGGCCGAGGCCAGCGGGAGCCTGATGACGCCGAGGATAAAGGGGGCCGGGAGCGCAAACCCAGCTCAGCTACCACTACGTGGGGAGCAAGCCCCACCATACGACCGAGCACATCGCGCGCTGACAAGAGAAACGGAAGGTAGAAGAAGGAGGGGGAGGCCCGCCGGTGACACGAGGGGAGGTGGACGACGACGGCGCAGTGAACCACTACATCGATTGGGAGAATGTCGATTGTCACTTGTGTTTTTCCCAAATTAAATTACCATTTTTGTCTTTTCCTTTTTTGCTTCACCTTTCTCTTCTTTTTCACTTATCATTTAGCTTTTTATGCCTCTCATTTTCCTTTTTTTAGTTATTTTGTGTGCGTCCAATTTCTTGTTCGTTCTTGCTTTTTATTTCCATTTTAATTTTCCCTTGCTTATTTATTCTGTGTTTCCTTTTATTTGATTTTAGCATATTGTTCTAAATTTGTAGCAACCCCTTTCTGCAAAAGAATTACCTACCAAAATTGTTTTCTTAATATCATTTCCAGTTGAACATCCATCATTATTTTTTAAAAAAAATTGTGGTTTACCCCCAATTCTTCTGCGCTTTTCCGTTGTGCCACTCACAATTTGCATATCTAAGGCTAGGGGGTAGAGACCTTCTTATACTATCTTTCCAAAGAGTCTACCTCTTATACCTTCAAGATTTCTAGTCTTTTCAACTAGTTTCGCGAGATCAAATTAGGAACCATGGCAATAACTGTGATAGTGATACACCTTTTCTCCTCATATAATTCCAGCATTTCTTCTACATCTTCAGTACATTTAATCAGCTGCATTCCTTCCATTCCTAAACCATCTTCCTTCACATAGTGCATGGAGTCCTTCTCATCATACCCCTCTGTCCCAATAAGAGCTAAAAGATTGATGTAGGTAATATCTGACTAACATAAGGTCCTTTCCAAATTGTCACAGCCATGGAAATGAAACCGTGTTGAAAATATGCCCTAGAGGCAATAATAAATGGTTATTATTATATTTCTTTGTTCATGGTAATTGTCTATTGTTCATGCTATAATTGTGTTATCCGGAAATCGTAATGCATGTGTGAATACATAGACCACAACGTGTCCCTAGTAAGCCTCTAGTTGACTAGCTCGTTGATCAACAGATAGTCATGGTTTCCTGACTATGGACATTGGATGTCATTCATAACGGGATCACATCATTAGGAGAATGATGTGATGGACAAGACCCAATCCTAAGCATAGCTCAAAGATCGTGTAGTTCGTTTGCTAGAGCTTTTCCAATGTCAAGTATCTTCTCCTTAGACCATGAGATCGTGCAGCTCCCGGATACCGGAGGAGTACTTTGGGTGTGCCAAACGTCACAACGTAACTGGGTGACTATAAAGGTACACTACGGGTATCTCCGAAAGTGTCTGTTGGGTTGGCACGGATCGAGAGTGGGATTTGTCACTCCGTATGACGGAGAGGTAGCTCTGGGCCCACTCGGTAATGCATCATCATAATGAGCTCAATGTGACTAAGGAGTTAGTCACGGGATCATGCATTGCGGTACGAGTAAAGAGACTTGCCGGTAACGAGATTGAACAAGGTATTGGGATACCGACGATCGAATCTCGGGCAAGTAACATACCGATTGACAAAGGGAATTGTATACGGGATTGATTGAATCCTCGACATCATGGTTCATCCGATGAGATCATCGTGGAACATGTGGGAGCCAACATGGGTATCCAGATCCCGCTGTTCGTTATTGACCGGAGAGGCGTCTCGGTCATGTATGCATGTCTCCCGAACCCGTAGGGTCTACACACTTAAGGTTCCGTGACGCTAGGGTTGTAGAGATATGAGTATGCGGAAACCCGAAAGTTGTTCGGAGTCCCGGATGAGATCCCGGACGTCACGAGGAGTTCCGGAATGGTCCGGAGGTGAAGAACTATATATAGGAAGTCAAGTTTCGGCCACCGGGAAAGTTTCGGGGGTCACCGGTATTGTACCGGGACCACCGGAAGGGTCCCGGGGGTCCATCGGGTGGGGCCACCTATCCTGGAGGGCCCCATGGGCTGAAGTGGGAAGGGAACCAGCCCTTAGTGGGCTGGGGCACCCCCCATGGGCCTCCCCCCTGCGCCTAGGGTTGGAAACCCTAGGGTGGGGGGGCGCCCCACTTGCCTTGGGGGTCAAGTCTCCCCCCTGGCCACCGCCCCCCCATGCAGATGGGTTCCTGGCCGGCGCCCCCCCTCCCAGGGGGCCTATATAAAGGGGGGAGGGAGGGCAACAATACTACAGCCTTTGGCGCCTCCCTCCTCCCCTGCAACAC
This sequence comes from Triticum aestivum, assembly GCF_018294505.1. Classification (NCBI taxonomy): domain Eukaryota; kingdom Viridiplantae; phylum Streptophyta; class Magnoliopsida; order Poales; family Poaceae; genus Triticum; species Triticum aestivum. The sequence goes on from NC_057814.1 coordinate 12,161,081, forward strand.
CTCTCCCTCTCGCAGAAGCTCGGCGAAGCCGTGCCGAGATCCCGCTACATCCACCACCACGCCGTCATGCTACTGGATCTCCATCAACCTCTCCTTCCCCCTTGCTGGATCAAGAAGGAGGAGACGTCGCTGCTCCATACGTGTGTTGAACGCGGAGGTGCCGTCCGTTCGGCAGTCGGTCATCGGTGATTTGGATCACGGCGAGTACGACTCCATCAACCTCGTTCATTGGAACGCTTCCGCTCGCGATCTACAAGGGTATGTAGATGCACTCCTTTCCCCTCGTTGCTAGTATACTCCATAGATGGATCTTGGTGATGCGTAGAAAATTTTAAAATTCTGCTACGATCCCCAACAAACCGAACATCCCATATGTCATCATCCAGACTGCAAACACAAAACAGAGCACATCATATTCAGTTAACAATATATTCAGCTCATTGTAATTCAGTTAACAGTACACTACATCAACACTAAATAAGTTAACTGACAATTCAATGTACTCTAAATTCAGTATATACCATATTGACATAAATGCAGTTAACAGTACACTGAAGCAACACCAAATCAGTTAACTTATATTTCTCTCCAATTTAAGTTTTCAATATTGCAGAATCAATAAATTGATTAAATTCAGTTCAGTTAACTGAAATCTAGTGAACCAAATTACAGTAATTATCCTCAACAAAAAATTTGGACAGCTTGTTCAGATCTGAAACCAATATTTCTAAACCCTAGTTCCTAAACTGTAGAAATAGTGACACAGATTTATAAACCATAGTTCCTAAACAGCAGTGACAACACAAATTTATAAACCATAGTTCGTAAACAGCAGTGGAAACCCTAATTTCTAACACATAATGCAAATAAATGTACAGACAGCGACACATAACTCACTCTACGCCGCCAAGACCAGAAGTGAAGTTCTGGCTGTTATGCGGATTCGCCTTCCAGACCTGCGCCAACCTTGCTGCCGCTGACATCTCGATGTCGTAGCTGCCGGGTTCCGGGGGGCGCTCATCTCCACTGTCGCACGCGGCCGCACCAGGGACGAGCGTGCGCGCACACTGAACGTGGGAGAAAGATTTGTCACCGCCGTCGAGGGAAGAGGAGTTCCCGCGGTCGTCCCTGCCATGTCCGGCAGAGCCGCCGCCGCTGCCGTCGGCGGCCATGGGTGAACACGACGGGGGTTAACAGGAAGGAGGCGGCGCGGTGGGATTTGGGGGGGAGTGGGGGGAATGGTCGACCGGGTTCGACCTGGTAGGGTTTTCTCTTGCGCCGTCTAACGGCGCTTGACGGGCGCCGTGTGGAGGCGGGCCAGGTGGCACCTGACAGCGGGCCCTATGCGTCAGGTTTGCCCTCAAACCGCGCTGATCGCCCGATCAGCGTTTTCCGCAAACTGTTAGCACAAAAGTGGCGGTTTTTTGAAAAAAACCGAAAGGTGATGGTTTTTTGATTTCGCATCCCCAAATGTGATGGTTTTTTGCAATTTACTCTCAGGTTCGCCATATCGGCACGATCCTCCTGCTAGTTTAGATCGACAAGAATTGTCTCGGCTCTCTGGGATTGAGCTGCGTCGGGTTGGGCGGGCTGGACCAGAATCTATATCTATAGACCGGTTATGGTTTATTGTCTGAATACTTGAAAATTAAATGCCGTCGTGGCTAGCCAGCAGGACCTGTATGCCGCGCGGTGGGGGTCACCGGGGCTACCTTTGTGCCAATAGGTCGAGTCCATGCCGTCCTAATCCCGTGTGTATCCGTGTCCGGAGGCCAAGACCATGCCGTTGTGTGCCTCGCGTTGGAGGCACCACTGCTGCCGCTTCGTGACAACGTGATACGTGGGCCGCGTCAAGCCACGCTACCATGTTGAGCACCAGCTGGGTGTGGGAGATGTACAAGGACTACGATGGGGATGTGGCTGCGGGGATAGCTCAGAAAAAAAATCTGAGCAAACCGTGTGCAAAGGGCCTCCTACCCGCTTTGATCGGGCGACACACGTCCCTCCAATGCATCCAACGGAATCCGACTGTCATGCGCTCCTGGCTCCCTCATCGGCTCGATGGCGCGTCGTACCGGCTCAATCACGATGGCACGTCCTATCTCGGCAGCAACCGAGGTCATCTTGGCCATGTCCGAGTGCCGAAATTCCAGGAATAACAGGAATGCTATGTAGCACCGCATGATAAGCAGAATGGCCTTGGTTGTGGCGACGGCAGACCAGGAGGAGTGTGTGGAGACCCTGCAGGGCTTTTATTCTCTAGCTCATCCATGGCACCGATGAACATGCCCTCTGCATTTCCTCGCCGTCCGGCGGCTCGATTGGCCACCGCACGCTTGACGTAGTCCTTCGCCCAGCAGTGATCACCATGGTTGAACAAAACGGTGGGTAAGGACTGAGGAGTAGGACACTACGTGCAATACGTGCATCTTGGCATGGATGAGAATCAAGCTAGGTTCAAGATCATGGGGGAAGGTAGGTTCTGTTTTGCTGGCCAACACCTCGGTCTTTTGGCCTTCAACAGCTTCATCTCCATCTGGACGGAGGCATGACGGCAAGATACGGCGAGTCCACAAAGTTCTCCTGCTCCACTGCCAGTCTACTCGCTGCCTGTCGTTCGCCGATTTCCGGCGCTCGGGCATAGCCGCGCTGGCTGCTCGCCTCGATTGCAGCCGAAGAACGTGTGATCGCCATCGCAATCGGGCCGTTGGGATGAACCATCCAGCCGATAGGGAGCCAGGAGCTAGCCTACGACAGCGGGATTCCGTCGGATGCATCAGAGGGACGTATGTCGCCCGATCAATGCGATCAAAGTGGGTACGCATGGGAGGCCCTTTGCCTCCGATATAGATAAAAGCTTACTTTTTTAAAATCAGATTAGAGGATAGGTTAGACGTTCATACTTTTGTTTCCGGTTTCCTTCATGTACCAGGGGAGTTTTTTTTCTAAACTGTTACGTAGACCTACTTTTAAATCTCAGCCATCAATCTTCGTGGTTAACACAAAATCAACGGATACAAACGAATGACTTATGGAGAACTATGAAAGCCTCCGTCTTTTAATATTATGTATAGATATAGATTCCTACATTCAAGCTCGATATCTTTTTCGGTGGAGCTTGATAAACTATTGGAGCTCGAATATCAGGCAGCATAGTAGTAGTGGTAATGTTTACTTGCTCGCTAAGAGTAGCAGCAACCACTTCCTTGGTGAGAGGTGGATCATGCTCGCTAGAAGTACTCATTTCAAATTCATCAGCTGGTTGAGCCTTCTTTTTCTTGGGTGCACTCTTTTCTTTGAAGACGTAGTTGTGCTGGGATCATGCTTGCGCTTTGTGCGCCCTTTAGATTTTCCTTCTGCCTTTTTCTTCTCAACATCATCCTTGATAAGGCGAAGGTTTTCTTCTTCTCGAGCCTTTTTCTGTTCCGCCTACTTGGCGCGATTGATGGCATTCCACTAACTCTTTGCCAGCTCATCAGGATATGACGCGGGAGTGTGAAGAGAGGACTCATCAGCATCCAAGCAGAAAAGGTTTTTGTGCCGAAGGGCAGAAAAGGTTGTTGGTATATGAGTACATGGAGAATGGTTCTTTGAGTACTAATCTATTTTTGAAGAGTTCGGCCATATTGACCTGGAATCTCCGGTACTATATAGCACTTGGAACAGCAAGAGGCTTGGCTTATCTGCATGTGGAATGCAGTGAATGCATTATACACTGTGACATGAAGCCAGACAATGTACTTCTTGTTGCAGAATTCTGCCCCAAGATTGCGTACTTCGGCATGGCCAAGCTTCTAGGTCGAGATTTCAGCAGGGCTTTGACAACAATGCGAGGGGCCATTGGATATCTTGCACCGGAGTGGATATCGGGGTTACCGATCACACATAAGACTGATATTTACATCTATGGCATGATGCTTCTTGAAATCATATCTGGTCCAAGGAACTCAGGGAAAATTAAGGAAGGGAAGTTTACATACTTTCCCATCTTTGCGGCAATTAAGGTGAATGAGGGAGATGATGTGTGTCTGTTGGATAGTAGGTTGGAAGGTGAAGCAGATGGAGAGCAGCTGAGAAGAGCTTGCAGAATTGCATGCTGGTGCATTCAAGATGCTGAGGATTACAGGCCGATGATGGGACAAGTTGTTCACATGCTAGAGAATGTCATGGATGTCGAAATCCCACCTATTCCAAGGTCACTTGAACACTATGTTGGCATGGAGGATTGCTCTGCGGAACCAGATAACTTGTTCTAAATTCTACATGTTTGTTGGATAGGCCGGCCTTAGTTATAAGGCCCAGTAGTCTATGTTTCTGTTTATTTTTTGAAGTTTAGTGGAATACAGAAATATATATGTGGTTAACATGTGCATCATGGTCTGCCTTCGGTTTCTTATGAATTTCACCTGAATAACCACGTACTCTGTTTTTGGAAAAGGGATGAGAGTATTCTGTTTTTGGAAAAGGAAGCAGAGTACTCTGTTTTTGAATTCCAGCCCTCTTGTTACTCTCTGCTATATTAACCTCAAAAAAAGAATTGTACGTAGTATAGAAATAAGCATGCATCAATGTGTCGTCTAAAAGCTGCTCGAGAAAGCCGACATAATGGGTTCAGCGCGCGGAGGAAAACTGCATCGCGCGCCGCCACTAGTAGGAAAAGGGGCTTTTACCCCGGTTGGTAAGGGCCTTTTGTCCCGGTTTTGAAACCGGGACTAAAGGGTCGTTACTAAAGCCCTAACCCTTTAGTCCCGGTTCTTACACGAACCGGGACAGAAGGTCCTCCACGTGGCCGCTGCTGCCAGCCCAGGCAGGGGGGCCTTTGGTCCCGGTTGGTGACACCAACCGGGACCAATAGGCATGGCCTTTTGTCCCGGTTGGTGACACCAACCGGGACCAATAGGCATCCACGCGTCAGCATTTCAGGGGCTGGGGTTTTTGTTTTTTTTCAAAGGGGGGAGGTTGGGGGGTTTTGGGGGTTAATTTAGGTGTTTCATATATTGTGTTAGCTAGCTAATTAATAGAGAGAAGTGTCCTCTCTTATCTCCGTGCTTGGTCGACGCTACGTACTATATACGTATGAAGAGAAGTAGACTCGCTAGTTAGTAAGCAAATGAAGGAAACAGAAGATCGTCATGAACATATGCATACAGAGAGAAGTGATATCGACCACCTCTCCTTCTCCGAGAGATTGGTCGAACAACAAGTTCTCGTATATCTATCTGACACTACCGGCTACATATATACAATAATTATCTCTTACAATATAATCTCCTAATTAAATTGTAAGAACACAGGGTCCACATAGTATTCTCCGTTTTCAGCGATCACGTGGTCAAGGAAGAATGCCGCCAATTCCTCTTGAATTGCTCGCATACGATCTGGTGCTAGGAGTTCATGACGCATCCGAAAGATCTAATTTGAAGAAGGGGGTCAATACATATATATATGAATAAATGAAACTCGACACAAATGATGGTAATAAAATAAAATTGTGAATATTATTGCTTACGCACTTCATATTGTTCGTCAGAGTAGCCCCGCTCACAGGTCGTGTGGCGGATAGACTCGCAAACGTAGTATCCACAGAAATCATTCCCTTGTTCCTGCCACAACCACTTTACAAGAAATAGAGGTCAATCTAACTGATAAGCAAGCATGCTAAATGGTGCTGATGAAACTAGCGCTTGAATCACTAGGAGATGTGCGGAACATGCTACTATAGTACTTACTTTCGGGTGTCTAAATTGCAGCTTCTTCGGCAGTCCCGGAGCTTTTGTGGTGAATTTTCTCCAAACCCTGCCAGACAAAGAATTACTTGATATCAAGAAATGAACAAAGTTGCTGATATGGTGGATAATGATCGATTTAACTTACTTCTCGAGCATTTGAGTCATGTCCGCATAGTCCTGGGGATCTTTTCGTCTCGAGTCTAAGACGGTTACTACTCCCTGCTCAAGCTTAATCTCTAGGAGAATATAGTGGAAGCTGCGCATGCATGCATAAGTCATCAATGACATTACCATAACCTGGACTAATAAGGGAAACGGAATATGCACAAGACAGTAACACTCACATGAAGTTGTAAGGAAAGAGTATTATATCTTTGTTTTGATTTAATACCAATGATCGTAGCAAGTTGGCCTCAGCTTCTTTGGCATGTTTTTCAACCGTATATGCATCTATGAGATTTGTGTTAATGAACCCAATATCACCGATTTGTCTTTTCTTCAATTCGGCGATCTTCAATCTGCATAATATAGTGAGGATAATTATAAATACATGCAATGAAAGAGCTGACCTATATAGAGAGACTTAATGACAGAAGTAGTACTACTTACAGACAGTAGCAAGTGATCGTTGATTTATCGAGGGCCTTTTGATTGAAAAACTGGAAGAACTCCTCAAATGGAACATTCAGCAGTTCAATTCCAATGAGGTCATGCTCCGGTTTAACTCTCAGCATCAAAGTATTCATCCCATCAGACTCTCTGCAGGTTTTCATGTACCAATCATGTAATCTTCGCATCATCGTTATTAGAGATTTTTCATCTTTGACAAGAGGCTTCCCGTAATGGTATTTGTGTTCGTCCACCTCCATGATTTCATAATGTACATCGTCGGGCAGGTAATCTCCAAGATTGCTATAACCGGCCACCATCCTCGGATCTGCAACGACGATGTCTTTAGACACCTTGAGCGGGGGGCACGATTGGTTCGCTTGTTCGCCGAGCTGGGCAATTTTTTTCCCAGCTCGTCGTTCTTTTAACCTTTGATCACTGACAGTACTTCCCGACCGCTCCGCTTCGGCATATGTCTTTGCAAGAATGCGCTCATAGTTGCCTCTCGGCGGAGACTTTGGTGGTTTTGTCAGGGCAGCCAGAGTCCACTTTGCTTTCACCGGATCTACCTTCTCCTCCGGAGGTGGATGTTTCTTTGCTTTCAGCCCTTCAAAGAAGTTTGTCACTTCGGCTCGCACGATCTTCCTGGTTTCCTCCTCGGTCCTCTCGTATGGTAACTTCTCTGGAGTCTTCAGAAAAGGACCGAATCTGTATTGCCTCCCGCCTCTGGCAGCTGTACTGCTAGACGCCAGCAGAGCAGACGGAGCGGCTGCGGCTGTCTTCTTTCCTTGCTTACGAGGCGGAGGAGAAGGACTACGACGCGCCGGAGCAGCCGGAGCGGCGGCGGGTCTCTTCCGCCCTTGCTCACGAGGCGGAGAAGGAGGAGGCTGGCTGCTCTGGCGCGCCGGCGCAGGCGGAGAAGGAGGCGGAGTGCCGTCACGTGCCGGAGAAGGAGGCTGAGTGCCCTGATCACTCGCCGGAGGAGGAGGCGGAGGAGGAGGCGGAGTGCCGCCACGCGCCGGAGAAGGAGGCTGAGTGCCCTGATCACTCGTCGGAGGAGGAGGCGGAGTGCCCTTACTCACCGGAGCCGTCTAGTTCGGAAGGTTGATGAGCTCCTTCCGCCATAGGCATGGAGTCTTCAGAGCAGAACCCAGCCGAGTCTCCCCTTCACCGGTAGGGTGGTCAAGCTGGAGGTCCTCAAATCCCTCCGTTATTTCATCAACCATCACCCTAGCATATCCTTCTGGAATCGGCCGGCAGTGATAGGTTGCGCCGGGTTCAAGAGGTAAAACAGAGCCAACAGCCGCCTTGACTTTGAAGTTTTGCCATTGCGCCATAAGGTGGCAATGTTGAGACTCCGTGATAGCATCCACGGGGTAGCTAGCAGGAGCCGTCAAGACATGCTCCGGCTGAAGCAGCTCGGTGGAAGCCACGCTGCTTCTCCGCTGAGATGGCGGGGTAGCTTCGGGGGTAGTTTCGGCATGTCGATTGCCGTCTCGTTCCTCTAGCGATTGAACCCTTTCGTGCAGCTTCTGAATTTGGGTCTGCTCCACTTTTTTCCTCCTCCCCTGGCTTTTGTAACCGCCCGCGTCCGGAAAACCAGCCTTCCACGGAACGGAGCCTGGCGTGCCTCGTGTCCGTCCAGGGTGCTCAGGATTCCCGAGGGCCATTGTGAGCTCGTCGTTCTCTCTGTCTGGAACGAACGTCCCTTCCTGCGCTGCATCGATATAGTGCTGAAGCCTCTTGACTGGTATTCTCAAAAGCTCGTCCGTCCAAACGCACCTCCCTGATACAGGGTCCAATTTTCCGCCAGCCCCGAAGAACCAAGTCCGGCAACGGTCTGGCCAGTTCATTGTCTGTGGTTCGATCCCTTTATCAAGCAGATCATTCTAAGCCTTGGCCCACTTAGGCCGGGCTTTGAGGTAGCCACCTGACCCCGTGCGATGGTGAAGCTTCTTCTTCGCAGCATTCTTCTTGTTTGTCGCTGACATCTTCTTACTCTTTTTCGATGTCTTGTGGGCCACAAATGCGGGCCAGTGATCTCTAATCTTCTCATACCGGCCGATGAATTCTGGTGTCTCTTCTTTGTCGACAAACGTTTTCAGCTCATTCTTCCACCTCCTGAATAGGTCTGCCATCTTCTTAAGAGCATGAGACTTGATTAATTGCTCTTTAACTGGCTTCTCCGGATCCTCCTCTGGCGGTAGGGTGAAATTTGCCTTCAGCTCAGTCCAAAGATCATCTTTCTGCATATCATTGACATAAGACACCTCAGGGTCTTCCTTCTTAGGCTTATACCATTGGTGGATGCTGATCGGGATCTTGTCCCTAACAAGAACCCTGCACTGAGCAGCAAATGCTTCCTTTGTCCGGATGGGTTCAATCGGTTGGCCGTCGCGCGCGATTGCTGTGATCTCAAACCTTTCATCCGAGCGCAACTTTCTCTTCGGGCCTCGTCTCTTTACCGAAGTGGTGCTCGATCCGGAGGGCTAGAAAAAAGAAGAAAGACGAGAGTTAATTAATATGTGTACATACCGAAACAATGAATGCATCAATTAGATAGTCAGCACAGGCTTAACTAATATATTTACCTGGCCGGACTCTGTTCGGTCACCAGAGCCGTCACCACGGGCTCCTTCTTGCACCAGCATTTGGTCACCGGAGCCATCATAATCATGTCTTTCCTCCTCCACTCTTCGATCACCGTAGCCTGTTTCGCCTCCGGCTAAGATTATGTCCCCCAACACCTCTTCTGCTTCCTCGTCTCGTCCGTGCTCCATTGTTTCTGCAAATATTACAACATGGCAATTATTACACAAACATGACAGCAGGTGGATATATTAGTGCAAACGTAGACCTAGCTTATTCCGGGTTTGGGGTGGCCTCGGCAACGCTTCAAGGGTAGGGGCGCGGCGGGAGGGGGTAGGAGACCGACATCGTTTTTTTCTAGGGTTTGGGTGTCCTCGAGAGTTTTGGTCGAGCGAGAGGGCCGGGGGGTGCTCCCGTGGTATAAGTTATCACGGTCGAGAGGGGGTATAAATATCGACCGTCCATCATGTTGAAGTTATCTGGGAGGGAGTTATATATATCGACAACGACGACATACATACATGGGAAAATAATGTTATCGGGGAGGGGGTATATCGACCCCCCCCCCACGTGTTGAAGTTATCGGGAGGGGGTTATATCGACAACGACGACATACGTACATGGGAAAATAATATTATCGGGGAGGGGGATCGACCCCCCCTCATGTTGAAGTTATCGGGAGAGGGGTATACCGACGACGACAGACCCGATAAAACATAAGAAAACGAAGAAGAAAAAAAAAAGAGGAGAAGAAGAAAGGAATAGAGGAGAAGATCGAAGAAAAAAAAGAAGAAAAAAAAGAGGAGAAGAAGAAAGGAATAGAGGAGAGAAGAAGAAAAAATAGAATTTTTTCTATCTTTCTTCTTATCTTCTATTCCTTTCTTCTTCTCCTCTTCTTTTTCTTCTTTTTTCCTCTTCTTATTTATTTCTCCTCTTCTTCCTCTCCTCTTCTTCTCCTTTCTTCCTCTTCTTATTTTCCTTTTTCCTCTCATTCATAAAAAAATGTTCAAATAGAAAATTTCGAAAAAGTAAAGGTTTTGCCTAATGCATTGTTCATATGAATATACAAACATTTGCATATTCTACAATAATTAATATCACCAAAAAAATCTATGAACAGGAAAAAATCCTAACTTTTCTTAAAATCTATCTTTTGCATATATACATGAACATATATATACACAGAGAATATATATACATACATATATACATTTTTATAAAAATGCAAAAAAAAGATCTAAAAAAAGGACATATAAACAGATATACACACATACACATACTCATACATATACATATAATCAGGAAAAAAACATCATATATATGTGCAGAAAAAACAGGGAGGAAGGGGGCAGTGCCGGCCCTGACCAAAGGATGAGAGGCGACGGCGGCGTGGTCGGGGCAGGGGCAGAGGCGACGACGGCGTGGTCGGGGCAGGGGCAGAGGCGACGGCGGCGTGGTCGGGGCAGGGCGAGGCAGAGGCGACGGCGGCGTGGTTGGGGCAGCTGGGGCGACGACGACGTGGTCGGGGCAGGGGCGCGCGGCGTGGTCGGGGCGGGCCGCCGTCGGCGTGCTCGGGGAAGGGGCGGCTGCGCGTCGACGAGGCAGCAGAGGGCGGCGACGGCGTCGACGAGGCGAGCTCAGGCAGCCTGGCAGCGTCGTCGGGGCGGGGGAACTGATGCAGAGATGAATCTGAAAAACGCTAAGTGCTTTCTTATATACTCAGAGCATTGGTCCCGGTTCGTGGCACCAACCGGGACCAATGCCCCCCTTTAGTCCCGGTTGGTGCCACCAACCGGGACCAAAGGCCTCTTTTCAGCAACCCAAAGGGCGGGAAGCGGCGGCCTTTGGTCCCGGTTGGTGGCACCAACCGGGACTAAAGGGGGGGGGCATTGGTACCGGTTGGTGCCACGAACAGGGACCAAAGGGTGGCATTGGTCCCGGTTCGTGGCACCAACCGGGACCAATGGCCATGCACAACGGCGTGGTGGTGGGAGTTTAGTCCCACCTCGCTAGCTGAGAGAGAGCCGCACCTGTTTATAAAGTGCGGTGCGCCTGAGCTGTAGAGCTCCTCTCTAAAGCAGGCTTACGGGCCTAACCTCTCTGTACATGCCTGTGGGCCTACTGGGCCTTCTGCGGGCCTGAATCCTGGCCCATGGATGGGTTTCTAGTCGTATTCAGGCCGTGGTGGCCCAGTAGGTGGCATAATTTTTATTTTTTGCCTGTTTTTTGTTTTCTTTTTTGCTTTATTTATTTTGTTTTGTTTCTACTTACAACAAAAAACTTATTTATTTTATTTTATTTTGTTTCTAATTACTTATTTATTTTACTTTATGATAATTCTTTTTGCTATTAAAGTTTCTAACAAAAAAAGTTCTTTATGAAAATTATTTTTGCTTTCAATGATTTTGAACAGAAAATAGTTCGATAAGTTTAGTTGCATCAATTTTATATAATTTTAGTTTCAATAATACTAGAGGTTGCTTATAATGTTTCGAACAGAAAATACTTTGATAATTTTAGTTTCATAAATTTTATTTATGTTATTAAAGTTTATTTTATTTTGTTTCTACTTATATATTTTATTAAAGTTTACATTATTTTGTTTCTAATTACTTATTTATTTTATTTGTTATTTTTCATGCACCATTTTTCATACATTTACTGATTATTTTGAGCTATAAGACCCTAAAATTGAAATGCATTTCAAATGAACTCTGAAAAGGTTGAAAGTTGGCATGGTATCATCATTTCATCCACATAGCATGTGCAAGAAAGTTGAGAGGGTTACGGCAAAAACTAGATGCAGTTCGTGTACAAAACGGACAATCTATTTCAAAGTATCAGGATTTCATACGGAAACTCGTCTGTTACAAAGGGATTTCATTTTCTAAAACTTATTTGAACTCCTGACTTTTTGTGTGTTCAAAATGCACCATTAAAAGCCACATCATCAATTTTCAACCCTTTCTGACTTCATTTGTTATTTTTCATACATTTACTAATTATTTTGAGCTATAAGACCCTAAAATTGAAAAGCATTTCAAATGAACTCTGAAAAGGTTGAAAGTTGGCATGGTATCATCATTTTATCCACATAGCATGTGCCAGAAAGTTGAGAGGGTTACGGCAAAAACTAGATGCACTTCGTGTACAAAACAGGCAATGGTATCATACTCGTCAGTTACAAAGTTGGCACGGTATCATCATAATAGTTGCGGGAGAAAGTCTTCACTTTTTCTTCGCTTGTGTCATTTGCTTATTGCGCCGTAACCATGGATAATCTTCATCGTTTATCAGGATGCTTGGGTCAGCCTTGACTTTGAAGGGAGGAATTTCATGAAACTTTTCATAATCTTCACACATGTCTGTCTTGCCCTCCACTCCCACAATGTCCCTTTTTCCTGAAAGAACTATGTGGCGCTTTGGCTCATCGTATGATGTATTCGCTTCCTTATCTTTTCTTTTTCTCGGTCTGGTAGACATGTCCTTCACATAGATAACCTGTGCCACATCATTGGCTAGGACGAACGGTTCGTCAGTGTACCCAAAATTGTTCAGATCCACTGTTGTCATTCCGTACTGTGGGTCAACCTGTACCCTGCCTCCTGACAGATTGACACATTTGCACTTAAACAAAGGGACCTTAAAATCATGTCCGTAGTCAAGTTCCCATATGTCCATTACGTAACCCTAATATGTGTCCTTTCCCCTCTCGGTTGCTGCATCAAAGCGGACACCGCTGTTTTGGTTGGTGCTCTTTTGATCTTGGGCGATCGTGTAAAATGTATTCCCATTTATCTCGTATCCTTTGTAAGTCAATACAGACGAAGATGGTCCCCTGGACAACGAGTACAACTCATCACAAACAGTGGTGTCACCTCTGAGACGTGTTTCCAACCAACTGCTAAAAGTCCTGATGTGTTCACATGTAATCCAGTCACACTGCTCCGGCTGTTTGGAGCGCAGACTGTTCTTGTGTTCATCGACATATGGGGTCACCAAGGTAGAGTTCTGTAGAACTGTGTAGTGTGCTTGAGACCAAGAATATCCGTCCCTGCGTATTATTGAGTCCCCTCCAAGCGTGCCTTTTCCAGTCAGTCTCCCCTCATACCGCGATTTAGGGAGACCTATCTTCTTAAGGCCAGGAATGAAGTCAACACAAAACCCAATGACATCATCTGTTTGATGGCCCATGGAGATGCTTCCTTCTGGCCTAGCGCAGTTACGGACATATTTCTTTAGGACTCCCATGAACCTCTCAAAGCGGAACATATTGTGTAGAAATACGGGCCCCAGAATGACAATCTCGTCGACTAGATGAACTAGGACGTGCGTCATGATATTGAAGAAGGATGGTGGGAACACAAGCTCGAAACTGACAAGACATTGTGCCACATCACTCCTTAGCCTTGGTATGATTTCTGGCCTAGGTGTCCGGGAAGAAGAATAAGGCGGATGGCTCTTCTAGGCGACCGAAGAAGAAGCTTGCAGGTCGTCTGGCCGCGCCTCCGCCGACCGAAGCAGCGGAGAGCTCGCAATTTGTTGTGTCGGCAGCCGATGCGCACATGGTGTTGATGAAATGCCCACAAGGTATGATTTTGCCCCCTTTTTTTGTTGGTGTTTTTTACATAAGTATATACATATAGATAGCTTAGTTTTCTTCTACATACTTTATAGTTTCAATGATGACACATATATGACAACTATGGGTGTTGGCTCCAACAATTCTCATTGGTCACAAACCAATGAACTGCATGAAGACGATCATGAGTTTGAGGTGGACGAGGATGGGGAGGGTATAGTCGATGCACCAAAAGGATGAGCGGGCAACTACACCATGGAGGAAGACATTTTTCTATTCAATACATGGTTGCATGTGTCTATGGATGCCAACGTTGGAGGGGACCAAAGTAGAGATGCATATTGGGACCGGATGAAGGAACACTTTGATTTACAAAACAAGAGTGCAATTGACCGCACATATAGATCTCGTCGCTCCCGGTGGTCGACAATCAACAAACATTGTCAAAGATGGGTGGCGGCAATTAAGGCGGTTGACACGATAAACCCAAGTGGCACTAATGATAGAGATAGGGTAAGTGCCACTTTTTTATGTTCCTCCCATGTTCATGCTTTTTTGTTGTTGTTTTTGTTCTTTTGTTTGTATCTCACTATTGCACAAAACTTATTTCAATGCGAAAAGAAGAAGACCAAGAAAGGGAAGGTCAAGAAAGGGAGACAATTCGTGTTGGCTCATTGCTACAATGTGTTGAAAGATGAAGAGAAATGGAAGCCCCGTGATGATCAAGAGGAGAGCAAGAAAAGCAAGGCAACTATTGATTTGGATGATGATGAGGAGGAAGAGGCATCAAGTGATGGCGGCAAGAGAAGCCCTACACCAAACTCGGTTGCCTTCTCCAAGCCAAAAAGACCAAATGGGGGCAAGAAAGATGCAAAAGAAAAGAAGAAGAAGAGAGGAAATGATGATTTGAAGAATGCTATGGAAGTTATTGTGAAGGCAAGAAAGGAAGCGAACGCGGTGAGGATGGATGGCAAGGATCCAAGATGCGGCGGCCGAGGAGAGGAGGTTGGCGGCCAGGAGGGTAGCGGCCGAGGAGAGGAAGGTGACATTGGAGGAGAAGAATTGGCCATGGAGGAGCGATCTAGATTGTTGGAATGGGAGAAGTACTTGTTCTTCATGGACACACGTACACTCGGAAAAGGAGTACGTCAATCTTTCCCGTGAAGAAGTCTTGGTCCAAAAAAGAGCCATAGCCATGGGAGGCATGGGAGCTACCATGGGAGACATGGGTAGCTTCGGAGCTATTATGGGAGGCATGGGAGCACCTACGGGAGGCATGGGTGGCTTCGGAGCTACCATGGGCTGCATGGGAGGCATGGGTAGCTTGGGAGCTACCATGGGAGGTATCGGTGGCTTCGGAGCTACCATGGGAGGCATGAGTTTTGGATCTCTCATGGGGGGCATGGGAGCACCTTCGGGTGACATGGGTGGACGCATGTCTTCCGGCATGCGACAATGTAGTGGAGGAGGAAGAATCATCTTCAGATGAGGAGGAAGAATCGGAGGAAGAAGAAGTCGATGATGATGTGGCATGATTGTTGATGTGCCATTTGTTTATGTGAACTTTTATGTGTCATGAACTTTGTTGGGTGATTTTGTCTATGCATACAATTGAACGATGCTATGTCTTTATTTTGCACATTTGTTTAATGTTTGAAACATCATCATATTTTCAAAATGAACATGTAAAATTATATTTGCAAACGTTGACTGCTCGCGCGTCATATTTTGCAGCGGACGCTTGAGCCAGCGCCCTGCTGCGCGCAAAAAAAAACCGCTATTTTGGGCGCTGTAAAAAGTTTTAACACATCGCGCGGTTGCACACCTGTTAGAGATGCTCTTAAAAAAAGGTGCGTTTTACATGCGCCAGAACCAACGACCAAGCCAGCCACAGGCCTGATTTTGCATGGGCTAGCATCAACGATTGGCAGGCCAGGCTCAGGGTAGTGGACACGGTCCGGGATGGTCCAGTCCATGACCGAGCCAGCGTTTGGACCGGCCGCCGGCGGCCCGGCCCGGACCGGACCGACCAACCTGGCGGTCCTTATTTTCAGGGACCAGACCAGCCGCGTCGAAGCCCGGGCCGGACCGAGCGGACCGGCAAACAACCACCGGCGGCGACGTCCATGGGTGAAGCGGCGAGGTGGGCGACGTGCGCGGTACTGCGGCGAGGTGGGCGACGTGCAGTGGAAGTGCGCTGGGCGGCGTGGCTGTTGTTTGATTGACTTTCGATATAGCCATGAACCTGCGCACGTTATATTCCTTGCTGTTTTTTCGGTTGCATGCAAGTAATGTAGGGCGTGCATGAGCCCAAGATTTTCTCTGTGCCGGCCTTGCCCTGATTAGTGGATCAAATCTGTCGTGAAGAAGGTCGTCAAATGACGCCATGATTATCCTCAAAAAAAATGACGCCATGATTTTTGGATCAAACCCATTTTCTCTGGTACTTTCTATTTTCTGTTCGAGTCAATAAAAGGAACGGCAGCGTGGGATCGAAGATGCATGATTATAGGAAGTCGCCGCTATTAAATTTAGCGCTTTCCAAAACAATATTATACTTGCCTAATTTGTTGGACGCAAACGTCACGGCCGATCATTTCTCCCACGATCCAAAAATCACGGCAGGCGTTTCTCCCACGATCCGATTGGTGGATTGCGAGCGTGCGTGCTGTGCTAAAGCGGCTCCCGTCGCAATTGGTCTCTACCGCGAAAAGTGCTTCCATGGCAACAAATACCGCTGCCATGGCCGAAATTGATTCAACCGTGCAAAGGTTGGGGTTGATGCCATGGTCAAGAAATCCAGAGCGGCTGCGGTGCACACACGACAGCGGCGGCGAGCGGCGGCAAGATGCTAGGACGACACGGGGAGGTAGAATGGAAGGAGAGGGCAGTCTTGGAGACACGGTGGTTCACCTGAGGGCTGCCGGTGGCCGCGAAGACGACGAACTGCGGTGGCTGTGGCTGTCTTTTCTCGGTCCGCTCGGTCGGACCGGTTAAAGACCGGACCGGACCGACATTTTTTCGCGCCGAATTTCGCAGACATGGCAGGATGACATGGCATCATGCAGGTTAAAAATTAGACTCATGTGAACGCTGATATAAACATTGTGCATGTTAAGAGAGCATCAGTACTACATGTCCACATAATGTAGTTAACGTCAGCTGGTGTTGTCCACTTATCGCCAACGACCGATGACCAACGACTCTAGAGTCTGTTTGACTAGGCAAGAGCTCGGCTCGTAAATAAAAACATAAAGAGTACTACACATTTGCTATTTAAATGCGCGTACATTAATGGATGATGTGATATCTCGGCTATCTTGAACCATGTATATTGTTGATCGGTTACTTTTATTGTGGTAGTAGAAAATTGCAACATAATATAACTACTTCCTTCCAACTAAGATACCATTAGGCATATGTCTACCTCAATAGCCGACGACCTGCTTGACTCAAGAGTATATTTATGAGCCCAGCTCCGTTGGTCACTCCCCAGTGCTGTCGATCGACAGACAGGAAGGCGCCATGGTACTTCCCACAAAATTAATATTGTCGACCATCCACCTTGTGCTCCTCGGCGTCCTCCTCCTGCTGGCCGGCACATCGAGCTTCCAATGCAGCTCCGTCGACCAAGCCACCCTCCTAGCTATCAAGAAACAGTGGGGAAACCCCTGGCAGCTTGTATCATGGGACCCCGTCGCCAACGCCGACCACTGTAAATGGACCGGCATGGTCTGCGGGGGCGGATGCTCCGGGGCTGTGACGGGGATATCCTTGCCGAGGCTCAACCTTACCGGCAAGGTACCGGAGTCTCTGTGCGACCTGCCGAGCCTTAGCCGCCTCGACCTCTCCTACAACAACCTCACCGGCGGCTTCCCCCGTGGCCCGCTCTACAACTGCTCCCAGCTCCGCTTCCTCGACCTCTCCTACAACGCCTTCCACGGGGTCCTTCCGCATGACATCAGCCGCCTGTCACCGGCCATGGAGCACCTCAACCTGTCCACAAATTACTTCAGTGGCACCGTGCCGGCCGCGGTGGCCGGGCTTCCGGCGCTGAGGTCGCTGATTCTTGACAAAAACCAGTTCACCGGAGCATACCCAGCGGCCGAGATAAGCAAGCTCGCCAGGCTCGAAAAGCTTACGCTGGCCTTCAACCCGTTCGTGCCGGCGCCTGCGCCGCTAGAGTTCTCCAAGCTGACCAACCTGAGCTACCTTTGGATGGGTGACATGAACATGACCGGTGAGATCCCGAAAGCCTACTCGAGCCTAGTGAACCTCCAGATGATGGCTATATGCGAGAACAATCTCACCGGCGAGATCCCGGCGTGGGTCTGGCAGCACCCAAAGCTCAAGTACGTGTACCTGTTCACCAATGGACTCACAGGCAAACTGCCGCGCAAAATCACGGCGGTGAATTTGATAGAGCTTGATGTGTCGGATAACCAGCTTACCGGAGAAATTCCAGAAGAGATTGTTAACCTCAAGAACCTGAGCATACTGTTCATGTACACCAACCAGCTCTCCGGCACCATTCCAGCAAGCATAGCAATGCTTCCCAATCTCAGGGACATCAGGCTATTTGAAAACAACCTCTCTGGCGAGCTGCCGGCGACGCTATGGTCGTTACCAAAGCTGATCATCTTGGATATACTGAACAATGGTTTCACCGGGGCTTTACCAACCAAGATACCCGAGAACATCCAGTGGCTTGATGTGGGGAACAACAAGTTCTCTGGCTCCCTGCCAACATCGGCAACAGGGCTGCTGGTGTTCAGCGCGGCAAACAACCTGCTCTCCGGCGAGCTACCGGCCGACATGAGCAAGTTTGCCAAGCTTACACGTTTGGAGTTGTCCGGCAACCAACTTACTGGTGCCATACCATGATAACAACATCAGTCAATTTGTTGCAGAAGCTCGGTACAGTCAACTTGTGCACGATTCGGTTTGAAGTTCCTGAGGTGTAAGTTGTAACCAAACAGTTAAAGTTTAAAAGAGATTTGGTGTATCGTGTCGAGCTAGAAAACCTATCTAGCAGGGCCGCGTCATGTTGGGTCAAACAGTGGGCATGTTGGATGCGAACTTCCTAGCAAATTTTCTAAATCCCTGCAACAATGTGAACTCGAAGATGATGGGAGAATTGGTGTCATACTGTTTGAAGGCGCAACATCATAATGAAGTGGCTGGCCGGGTCTAGTCACCGGAGATGAAGACGAGCTGCCAAATCTTTGCCGTTCACTATATATTATATTGTTTTATTTTCATTAAAGGACTATTTTTTTTAAAGGGATCAGATCTGTTCACTAGTAGAAAAACAGGGCTTTCGTTCAGGCCTGGCCAGCCCATTAGTCCCAGTTCTGCACGAACCGGGACCCATGGGGTGCATTAGTTCGGGTTCGTGAGCCCAGGAGGCCAGCCGGGGCCTCGTGGGCATTGGTCCCGGTTCGTTTGGACCCATTTGTCCCGGTTCTAGGCATGAACCGGGACCAATGGGCCTCGTTCCTGGCCCACATACATTGGTCCTGATTCGTGGCTAGAACCGAGGCAGAAGGTGGAGCTTTAGTCCCGATTATAGCCACGAACGGGGACAAATGAGTTGCCAATATATACCCCATCGCCACGGCAGAGCACTCCACAGTGCTCTCTTTTTTCTGGCTGGCAAGGGAAGGGCATTTGGGTGCTCTAGCTCACCTCCTATGCACATGAGGTGTTCGATGAAATGTCTGAGCCACACTAGTTAATCTTTCTCCTATCGAAACTCGACCTCCGAGCTCCATTTTCCCCGAGATTTGTCTAGGTTTAGCGGTCCGTCACGTCCCGTCCCCGTCTTCACCGGCGTCGATCGCCCGCGCCGATCTGTCGCCGGCACCACCCTGGCGAGCCTCTTGTTCTTATCTTCTTTCTGAAAGAAAAAAAATTCTTACTTCAGATAGATACTTGTCTAATTTTCTTACTTTTATTATTCCTTGTTATTATATAGTGCGATGGTTTTGGTATCCGCCCCCGTCGGCCCTCGTCCTGTCTATGATTCGGATGTGGTATATGTTATCTTTTTATAACTATTTGGTTCATTTATTGTTTATGACAATTATGCCGACCAACGTGACATAGATTTTATTTATCTAGGAGGTGGTTGAACAGGAAATTCCAACGGACCCTATTGTCGAGAGGTTAAATTTAGTTGAAGAAGAAAACAATAACTTGAAGGAAAAAATAAAAAAATTGAGGAGGAGAAGATGATATTGGAGTTGCATGTTGCAGATGTCGTCGATGATCACAAGATCAAGATGGATGCAATGCAGTTGAAGATTAGAAAGATTAGAAAATATGCCATTCATACCGAGGCTTGGTATCATTATGCAGTTGGATCAATTGTTACCTTGGTTGCCATTATGATCGCATTTGTTGTTGCATTGAAATGTTTTACATAATTTCAATGTATGGTTTAATTAGATGAAATGATAATACCATGCCAACTTTCAACCTTTTCAGAGTTAATTTGAAATGCTTTTCAATTTCAGGGTCTTATAGCTCAACATAATCAGTAAATGCATGAAAAATAACAAATGAAGTCAAAAAGGGTTGGAAATTGATGATGTGGCTTTGAATGGTGCATTTTGAACACAGAAAAAGTCTGGAGTTCAAAAAAGTGAAATCCCTTTGTAACAGACGAGTTTCCGTATGAAACCCTAATACTTCGAAAGAGATTGTCCGTTTTGTACACGAAGTGCATCCAGTTTTCGCCGTAACGCTCTCTACTTTCTTGCACATGCTATGTGGATGAAATGATGACACCATGCCAACTTTCATACTTTTCAGAGTTCATTTGAAATGCTTTTCAATTTCAGGTCTTATAGCTCAAAACAATCAGTAAATGCATGAAAAATAACAAATGATGTCAGAAAGGGTTAGAAATTGATGATGTGGCTTTGAATGATGCATTTTGAACACAGAAAAAGTCTGGAGTTCAAATAAGTTCAAAAAAATGAAATCCCTTTGTAAAAGACGAGTTTCCGTTTGAAACCCTGATACTTCGAAAGAGATTGTCCGTTTTGTACACGAAGTGCATCCAGTTTTTGCCGTAACCCTCTCTACTTTCTTGCACATGCTATGTGGATGAAATGATGATACCATGCCAACTTTCAACCTTTTCAGAGTTCATTTGAAATGCTTTTCAATTTCAGTGTCTTATAGCTCAAAATAATCAGTAAAGGCATGAAAAATAACAAATAGTCAGAAAGGGTTGGAAATTGATGATGTGGCTTTGAAGGGTGCATTTTGAACACGGAAAAAGTCTGGAGTTCAAATAAGTTCAAAAAAATGAAATCCCTTTGTAACAGACGAGTTTCCGTATGAAACCCTGATACTTCGAAAGAGATTGTCCGTTTTGTACACGAAGTGCATCCAGTTTTTGCCGTAAACCACTCTACTTTCTTGCACGTGCTATGTGGATGAAATGATGATACCATGCCAACCTTCAACCTTTTCAGAGTTCATTTGAAATGCTTTTCAATTTCAGGGTCTTATAGCTCAAAATAATCAGTAAATGCATGAAAAATACCAAATGAAGTCAGAAAGGGTTGGAAATTAATGATGTGGCTTTGAATGGTGCATTTTGAACGCAGAAAAGTCTGGAGTTCAAATAAGTTCAAAAAAATGAAATTCCTTTGTAACAGACGAGTTTCCGTATGAAACCCTGATACTTCGAAAGAGATTGTCTGTTCTGTACACGAAGTGCATCCAGTTTTTGCCGTAACCCTCTCTACTTTCTTGCACATGCTATGTGGATGAAATGATGATACCATGCCAACTTTCAACCATACTAAAATTATCAAAGTATTTTCTGCAAAATCATTAAAAGCAAAAACAATTTTCGTAAAGAACTTTTTTTGTTAAAACTTTAATAGCAAAAAGAATTATCATAAAATAAAATAAATAAGTAATTAGAAACAAAATAAAATAAAAACAAATAAGTATTTTGTTGTAAGTAGAAACAAAACAAAATAAATAAAGCAAAAAAGAAAACAAAAAAACTGGGAAAAAATAATTCTTGCACATGCTATGTTGGTGAAATGATGATACCATGCCAACTTTCAATCATACTAAAATTATCAAAGTATTTTCTGTTCAAAATCATTAAAAGCAAAAAGAATATTCATAAAGAACTTTTTTGTTAAAAAATTTAATAGCAAAAAGAATTATCATAAAATAAAATAAAACAAAACAAATAAGTATTTTGTTGCAAGTAGAAACAAAACAAAACAAAAATAAAGCAAAAAAGAATACAAGAAAACTGGGAAAAAATAAAAAATTTGCCACCTACAGGGCCACCATGGCCTGAATACCAAGTAATTATCGCACCATATCGGCAACTTTGTTCATTTCCTGATATCAAGTAATTGCTTTCTTTGTCTGGCAGGGTTTGGAAAAAATTCACCTCAAAAACTCCGGGACTGCCAAAGAAGCTGCAATTTAAACACCCGACAGTAAGTACTATAGTACCATGTTCCGCGCATGTCCTAGTGATTCAAGAGCTAGTTTCATCAATACCATTTAGCATGCTCGCTTATCAGTTTGATTGACCTCTATTTTTTGTAAAGTGGTCGTGGCAGGAAGCCGGGAATAATTACTGTGGATACTACGTTTGCGAGTCCATCTGCCACACGACCTATGAGCGGGGCTACTCTGACAAACAATATGAAGTGCGTAAATAATAATATTCATAATTTTATTTTATTAACATCATTTGTGCTGAGTTTCATTTATTCATATATATGTATTGACCCCCTTCTTCAAATTAGATATTTCGGATGCGGGATGAACTCCTACCACTAGATCGTATGCGAGGAATTCAAGAGGAATTGGCGGCATTCTTTCTTGACCACGTGATCGATAAAGACGGAGAATACCATGTGGACCCTGAGTTCATATATAATTAGGAGATTATATTGTAAGAGATAATTATATTGTATATATGTAGCCAGTAGCGTCGGATGGATATACGAGAACTGGTTGTTCGACCAATCTCTCAGAGAAGGAGAGGTGGTCGATATCACTTCTCTTTGTATGCATATGTTCATGACGATCTTCTGTTTCCTTCAATTGCTTACTAGCTAGCATGTCTACTCCTCTCTATACGTAAAGTACGTAGCGTCGACCAAGCATGGAGATAAGAGAGGACACTTCTCTCTATTAATTAGCTAGCTAACACAATATATGAAACACCTAAATTAACCCCCCCAAAACCCCCAAAACCCCCAAACCCCCCCCCTTTCAAAAAAAAACAGCCCCTGAAATGCTGACGCATGGATGCCTATTGGTCCCGGTTGGTGCCATCAACCGGGACCAAAGGGCCTCCTGCCTGGGCTCGCCGCACCAGCCACGTGGAGGCCCATCTGTCCCGGTTTGTGTAAGAACCGGGACTAAAGGCCTAGGGCATTAGTAACGACACTTTAGTCCCGGTTCAACAACCGGGACAAATGGCCCTTACGAACCAGGACAATAGGCCATTTTTCTACTAGTGGTTATACTAGTTCACCAAAAGTACAAAGCATTTAAAACATAATAAAATTATATTAAGATTCCGAGACGACCGAACGACCACTACTACAGCTAGAGTGATCCGCCAACGTGACGCTATCGGCGCTCCTTTGGCAGAGCCAGCTTGACCTTGCCGAAGACGGCCAGGAAGTCTTTGCTCACCCACCCCTAACGATCAGCGCCCTGAAGCCGCAGTCGTCGCCGGTGAACCCTTGCATATATCTGAAGCACCTGACATCAAATCTCGCCCACATGATGAGAACCCCTAACATCATCGTCCCAAGGAGACGGAACTCCATCGACTATGTACAGATGGACAAACTCGAGGATGATCGGAGCCCAAAAAATAAACTCTAAAAAGAAGCGCCACCATTTGCCCGAGCGCAGCACTTGAGAGGACTAAAGAAGCCTAACCTAAACTACTAACCGGTGTAAAGACACCAAGATTCCCCTCCGCGCTTGTGCCCGTCTGAGCGGTAGGTCGACGGAAGGCGAATCCACTGGCTCGCTAGTGAAGTCTGGAGGGGACGGTTAATTTTTCCTAGCCACCTAGGGTTAGGAGAGGAAAATGTGAAGAAGTCTTTGAAAGGACAAATTATCTGTACTTGTGGGAGTATGTACTTCCACGTTTAAAATATCTCTTAAACAAATCTGTTATACCTTTATCTATTTTCTTTATTAATATGCTTTAGTAATTATCTTAAAATATCTTAATATAAATTGTATGAAAATACACTATGAGATCCCGTACTTTAGGTATACTGTATGATGTCCCGCGCGTTGCTGCACGAACCTTATTAAAATACATGCACAAATAAATGCTAAAATACTAAGACTATTCCAAAAAGAAATCAAGAATGCTCTCGCAATATATTTAGAAAGAGTACAGTATATGAAGCATGTAGCAAAATGTTGTATAAAAAGAGATATCTATTGGTTGAAGTCAAAAGGGACGTCATTTTTAACAAAACAATGTGTAACATGACCTATATATATTGGCTCTAAGCATCCAACATATAAATATATGTAGGTCATGCTACAAAAATGGGTAACATGACAGTTTAGACCTACACAAAAAATAGGGATAAATTGGCATGCATGATTGCTTGAATAAATTAATGCACTTATAATAGCTAATGACCACATGCATGTCTTGATGATGTGGCATAATTGCATAAAGAGGAAAAAAATAGATAGTGGGTTGCAACTATTTAAGAATAGAGGATTCAATTTAACATAGAAAAGAGCAGTATATGTATAAACAATAACAATATATGTGGTCTTAAATGAATTTTTTATGGAACCCACTTTGGATTATTTAGTAATTATTATTGAAGTATATTAAAAATGATACAATTGATTAATCTATGTGGTATATGATGCGCAGGGGTATATCGAAACATTTTCCTTCGTGAAAATTACATTTATTCGTAATACAAAGCTCATTCTTACATTACATGACGGGCCGCTCCTTGGACTACATGCTTTAGCCTGCCATTGATGGGCCTCCAATCCGACTTGTAGCCCACAGCACATTTCATAGAGAGATCGTCAACAAGTCGCAAATGAAAAGTGAGACGCTAACTTTATGCAGTTCTGTTCTGCCACCTTCCTCTCCCTTCCACGACCTGCCAACAAATTAGAAATGAAAGGTTTTTTTTAGAAAAAGAGGATGACCCCCCGCCTCTGCATCTAGGCGATGCATACGGCCACTTTATTAATTATTCTCGCAAGACTTTACAAAGTCATACAACAGTAAGACTAAAGCCGCCGTCTAAGCAACAAACTGTCGCTACACCTATCCCGTTGATGAAGGGGCGCAGATAGCCTGGGCCTAATACCAAACAGACATCGCAGCCAAGCCTAACATCTAAGACCTGAGACCCCAACCTAGCCACTTGCCGGGTCTGGGGCACACACTGGTCCGGCGTGCTCCCAGAGGTCACCGCCGCCGACTGCCACCGCTCCCTCTTCAGAACTGTACTGATGCATCAATCTTGCTCGGTCCAGCTATCGCCGACGCCACCACAGCGCCCAACGGCACCTCCTCCCTGCGCGCAAACAGTTGTACATGTCGTGGTCGCGACTGATACTCCTCAGCGCCATGCTGCCACGTACCCCAGCCGACACAGCTTGAAGCCCTTGGAGGATCTGTCGTGCGTAGCACCTTCCGACCAGGCATGACCAAGCGTAGCACCTGTCGGTCAGGCATGACTTGACATCTCCACCGAAGCTCCGTGCAAGACAAAGCCGCTCCACCTCCTGCCTCTGACTTCCAGCGCTGCTCCACAAAACGACGCTCCCAAGAGAGAAACGACACCGCAGTGCCGCCATCGTCCAGTCTGGAACACCAGATCCTAGGGTTTCCCCCGGAGCAATACGAGTGGGTCGACGATAGTCAGATGACGATGCCTTCATCAAGGTAACGACGTGGAACGCCGCCATCGCCTGCCGTCGGCTCGGTTTTCACCGGCAACTACGTCTCCCCGACTCGCGGGTGGTGCCAGATGACGGATCCCGAGATCCGAACACTCAGCCTCAGGCCGACCACCTATGACAGAAGAGATGACCACCGCCGCCGGCTGCACTGGTCAGAACAGATCTGATCGGAGGTGCCGCCGACGAGACCACCAGGCCCTCCACGCCGCCGTCGCCGATCTGAAGGCAGCATGCACGCCACCGCAGCCAAGCCGGCCGCCGTCGACCGCCGCCGCCGCCGCCCGAAGGGCCATCCGCAGCACCCGCAGCCCTGGCCTCTACCGCGTCAAGCCGTCGCCGTCCGAGGACGGGCCGGCCTCCCGCCGCCTGCCGCCATCGGCCGCGCCGCAGATCTCAGATCGGTCGTGCCACGACACGCCTTGGGGTCCGCCCCACCCCGGAGACGCGCGAGAGAGGAGATCCCCCGCCACCGCCGTCGGCCCCCGGACTTAGCCCGGCGGCGTCTTCCGGCGGCGGCGGAGGGAGGGGAGGAGGGAGTTTGCGGCGGCGGCGGCTAGGTTTCTGGCCGCCCGAGTCGCCCTAGGGGGAGGACGACGCGATGGCTCTTTCTGTGTAACCCCATCCTGTAGCGAGTCTAGCGACACTTGACTTGAGACGCCATGGCTGGAGGAAAAATCAGCGGTCTCAAGGTGTTTGTCGAAATGGGTCAACGTATTGCCAGCTTTTTGCCTAAACGATGGCCAGTAATCCCTCCTCCAGCAAATATATCATCCGGCAACGGCATGGTTTGGGGATCCTTCATGTGTGGATCTTTTTGCGTGGTTTGGGGATCATTATACTCTTAGATATTATTTTAGGCATAGACACGGCAGTGGTACTTTTCAGTCAACGGCTGCCGTAAGCCAATGTGCTGGAAGCTTCTCCGGTCACTGTTGCTGTCAGTTGTTGCTTTTCTGCAGCAGATGCTTTACTCAAAAAACGCCTGCTTCACCGGGGCTTCATGAAAATAACTCATCGTTCTGGGAACAAGGAAAATTTCCACACGTCTTGTATATGGCGTTAAAAGCAATTCCACATCCCTATTGACCCTGGATGCTAACTTTCTACGTCTCGAGTAAAGGTTCCGTTCCCTACTTAGTTAGTAGTTGTGTATGCTGAGAGGGTCAGAATATCCACATTTTATTAGTAAGAGTTGAATCTCATACAAGACGAAACGAAGAAGATCTGCAAGCGCATGCCTTCGACATCTTCCTCTGCATTTGCAACAACATTTCTCTGTTTGATCATTGCCGTGTGTAACCATACCGTGCTCTCAAAGAATGGTGCCTTTAAGTTGGGTTTCAGCTGCTTATTTCCTCCATGTTCAGAGTTTACATTAGGCATATGGAATGTCAACGCATCAACTGTCATCAACTCATCAACTTGTAGTGCTCTTCTAGTTTGGTCTCCTCCTCAATTGCAGGGTTACAACTGACCTCGGTTCTTAGACTCTCATATGGCAACTTACAACTGATCTCGCAGTTGACCTATGGCTTTGATGCTATTGCATGGTCATCTAATGCTAAAGAGAGAGCAAATGAATCTACTTCTGCAGTTGCAGTACTTCTTGACAACGGAAATCTGGTAATAAGACACAGAATGAATAGTTCATTGTTGTTCTGGCAAAGTTTCGATAACTCAAGTGATACAGTGCTACCTGGAGCGCAGCTAGGATATAATAATAATAATAATAATAATAATAATAATAATAATAATAATAATAATAATAATAATAATATATGATCATTAGTAGCGAGGCTACCAATAATGTTTCTTGTTTCCTTTCTTGTCAACTGCAGAGGAGTACACTACAGACCAAACAAGAAGGCTTAATGTCTCCACTTCTTAGAGCTATTATCCCCGCACTTATTATTGCAGCTATTATTATTCTCGCACCTATTATTACAGCAGTTCTATTACGACCACTTATACTGACACTTTCTCGAGCTGGATGGATATTCATGAAGATGACGACTCTTTATTTTTGTCCAACAATTCACATGTATATGTACAGTTGCATTCTGATGGTACTGTTACTGCTGCTAAACTACGGGGCTGTGGGACTGTGTTGTGGTCTGCTCAAGATTCCAAGCAGGAAAAACCAAATGCTCATGGAAATATGAGCAATCTATCAAATAATTTTACTAACGGAAATAGTAGATAAAACATGACTAATATAGCAGAGATACAACAAATCATGCAATCTCACGAAGAGAAGGTAAATAGCATCTGCATATATGAACTTGAACTGAACACATCTAGAACAGCACTAGATCAAGTTGCATATATGAAGTAGAACCTAACATATCTAGGACAAACACTAGAGGAAGGAAATGTGGCAGAACCTGTAACAGAAAGAGCAAGAACACGTACGGGACAGCAGCAGTAGTACTGGATTTGGGGTCGGTGTCCTCCATGTCGTCGAGGAGGTTGTCGACGTCGGGGAAGAAGTCGTCGTCGGGGAAGTAGTCGTCGGAGTCCGGGGCGTCCGTTACGAAGAAGTCAGTAGTCGCGCGGAGCGCTCCCCAAAAACCTTATCACCCTTCTCCCGTACAGGACTCAAAGAGGTGCGGTTTCGGAGGCCTATTGTCCCGACCTGCGGTGCACGCCGCAAGCCGGGATGGGGAAGATCGTAGCAGCAGCTCAGTGGTGAGGAACGTGGAGGCGAGAGGGTTGTGTTGTTCTGGTGCGACTCTCTGAGAGGAGCGACCTCCCTTTTATAGGCGCAAGAGAAGGAGGCGAGAGGCCAGCGACGGGAGCTGAAGGGAACGAGGGAGACGAAACGAACAGGCAGCAGGCGAAGAGGTGCGCCGTTCGTATTCAATCTCCACTACAACAAAACATTTCAGCTTCTGCGTGAACTTTCGTATACCCGTCGTCGTGCGTGGCAAAAAATTAGACATCGGCTCATTCCCGCAACCCGCGGCGCATCGTGACGAGGCATGGCGAGGCGGGCGGCGGAGGAGGAGCGCGCGTGGATGTCCCTCTTGTTCTCATCCTCATACATGTGGGGAAAGAACCTCCCTTATAAAGAGGTCCAACTCCCTCTAAACTAGCAATGTGGGACTAAACTTTAGTTCCGCCTCTTTCCTTGCACGAATGGGCTGCATGGGTCTCTAGGATTTATTAGGAATTTCTAAAACTGCTATTGGGTTTGGCCCAAAATAGACAAAATTCCAGCAATCCCCCACCAGATCCCAAAGGCACACAAAATTTGCCTTTGGTTCCAAAACACTGTTTTATATACCGGTACTGCAGTAAAGACTGTTAAGTTGAACTTCCACCTAGAACTCTATGCTACACTAGTAAGCAACTTGAACAGTGGACTGGGCCTTGAACTGCAAGTTTTCTGCGAATCTAGCTTCACATAAAGCCTTGATACGTGGCTACCGTGGGTCTTCCCCGCGGGTGGAGCTTATGCGTCATACTCCGAGACCTTTCATGAGTTTACTAGAGAGAACCCTACTCTCATAGATTGCGACGTTTAACAACAGACTCATATAGGTGTGTTCTTCAAAAGATGTTCTGCAGGACAATATCTCTGCTTCAATGAGCCACTTAGAACACATTAAGATATACATCAACCTGCCATACAGATTTAGGAGAGTATTGCATCTTCATGGAGTGGTATTGTTAACAGTAAGGATACTCTCCTCTCAGTTGACCAACAGCTTGTCTTCCACATCTAACTCACGGGATCTCCGATCACATAGACTAGGTTACCACTGTGAACAACTCATATTGTGGGTCTCATACCCATCTCCCTCGATGCATTATCTATCACATTACGTGATAGAACCTTAGTAAAAGGATCTGCCAATTTTTTAGACGTTTGGATATAATCCAATGCAATAACTCCGGAGTTTCTCATTTTCCTGACAGACTTTAACCTTCTCTGAACGTGTCTTGATGACTTCATGTTATCCTTTGAATTGCTCACTTTCGTGATTAGAGTTTGATTGTCGCAGTTCAAGAGCCGGCGAAGTCATTCAAGAGCCAGCGAAGCCAATCTGCTTCGACCGTAGCTGTATCTAGTGCTGTGAGTTCTGCTTCCATTGTTGACCTCGTTAAGATGGTCTGCTTGCAAGACTTCCAAGAAACAGCGCCACCTCCATGAGTGAATACATATCCGCTCGTGGCCTTTATATCATCAGCATCTGAGATCCAGTTTGAGTCACTATACCCTTCAAGCACCTTTGGGTGCCCAGTGTAGTGAATTCCATAATTCGCAGTGCCTTTCAAATAACGCAAAACTCTCTCTAGAGCTTTCCAATGCACACTTCTTGGTTTTGAGACAAACCGACTCAGTTTGCTAACAACAAAAGAGATGTCAGGTCTTGTAGCACTGGCTATGTACATAAGCGAGCCAATAATCTGAGAATATTTCAATTGATCTCTAGCAATTCTTCGATTATTCGAAGCAACCCACTGGCATCATATGGTGTTGGAGAGGGCTTGCAGTCACTATAGCCAAAGCGACTCAAGATCTTTTCCAGATAGTGAGATTGAAGTAATGTAATCCCACCTTCATCGTCTCTCAACAACTTGATGTTCAAAATGAGATCAGCCACTCCTAAATCCTTCATCTCAAAACAACGAGATAGGAAATCCTTGACCTCCTTAATTACATTCAGATTTGTTCCAAAAATCAGTATGTCATCAACATACAAGCAAAGGATAACTCCCTCGCCCCCACCATGGCGATAGTACACACATTTATCAGCTTCGTTTACAACAAAGCATGCAGCTGTTATAGTTCTTTCAAACTTCTCATGCCACTGCTTGGGTGCTTGCTTAAGTCCATACAAAGACTTCAGCAACTTGCACACTTTTCCTTCCTGACCATCTACTACAAACCCATCTGGTTTTTCCATGTAAATTTCCTCATCCAAGTCTCCATTTAGGAAAGCAGTCTTGACATCCATTTGATGGACGGGAAGACCATGTGAGGCAGCTAGTGAAAGTAGAACTCGAATAGTGGTCAGTCGAGCCACAGGTGAGTAAGTATCAAAGAAGTCTTCACCTTCCTTTTGGGTATAACCCTTGGCCACGAGCCGTGCCTTGTACTTTTCGATAGTACCATCAGGCCTAAGCTTCTTCTTGAATACCCGTTTGCACCCTATAGGTTTGCACCCATAAGGACGATCAGTTAGCTCCCAAGTTTCATTTGCCAAGATGGAATCCATCTCACTACGGACCGCTTCCTTCCAGTAGTCAGCATCTTCAGATGCATAGGCCTCTGAAACAGAACTGGGAGTGTCATCTATGAGATACACAAGAAAATCATCACCAAAAGACTTTGCAGTCCTCTGTCTCTTGCTCCTAGTAGGAACTTCATTGTTCTCCTCCACAGGATTTTCAAAGTGTTCCATCGAAATGGCAGGTTCAGTAATTGAAACTGGTTCCTGATTCGATGAGCTAGGCATCTCCTGATTAGATGAGGTAGCCATATCCTTCATGGGAAAGATATCTTCAAAGAAAGTCGCATCATTCGACTCCATGATCGTACCGACATGCATGTCAGGTACCTTAGATTTTACAACCAAGAATCTATAACCAATGCTATCAAAAGCATATCCCAGGAAAACACAATCCATAGTTTTTGGTCCAAGTTTGCACTTCTTTAGAATTGGCACATTGACTTTCGCCAAACAACCCCAGGTTCGTAGATATGAGAGTTTTAACCTTTTCTTCTCCCATTCCTCGAATGGAGTTATATCTTTGTTCTTTGTGGGAACTCGGTTTAGGACATGACATGCTGTCAATATCGCCTACCCCCACCATGCCTTGGAGAGACCCGATGTGTCTAACATGGCGTTAACTAAATCAGTTAGAGTACGGTCCTTTCTTTCGGCCACCCCATTTGACTGAGGTGAATAGGGAGGCGTCCTCTCATGGATTATACCATGTTCCACGCAAAAGGAATCAAATTCATTTGAGAAATACTCTCCACCACGATCGGACCTAAGCCTCTTGATCTTTCGATCAAGTTGGTTTTCCGCTTCAGCTTTATAGATCTTACAATTAGTTCAAAGCCTCATCCTTATATTTTAGAAGATACACATGGCAGTATCTAGTGGAGTCATCAATTAACGTCATAAAATATTTCTTTCCACCTTTTGTCAACACACCATTCATTTCACAAAGATCTGAATGTATGAGCTCTGGTGGTGCAAGATTTCTTGTTTGCGCAGTCGTATGAGACTTGCGAGGTTGCTTAGCTTGCACAGACACTTGACACTTAGATACCTTGATAGTGGTGAAACTAGGGATTAAGTTCAACTTCACTTATCATGACATGCAACCAAAGTTAACATGACAAAGACGTGAATGCCACACATTTGATTCACTTTACTGCAAACATGATTAACAACTTTATTGCAAACGTCTGACAAGGATAAACGAAATAGGCCTCCTGACTCATAGCCTTTACCAACAAAGGTTCCATACTTGGATATTACAAATTTATTCGACTCAAAGACAAGCTTGTAGCCATCTCTACACAGAAGAGATCCGCTAATAAGATTTTTATTGACGGAGGGGACATAATGCACGTTCTTCAGCCGCACGATCTTCCCCGGAGTAAACTTCAGATCGACCGTGCCAACACCACGAACAGAAGCACATGAACCGTTTCCCATCAGCACAGTGGAAGTCCTTGCAGTTTGATAAGACGTAAACATGGAAATATCACCGCATACATGCACATTAGCACCCGTGTCAGTCAACCGATCAGGAGAATGACATACTGAAAGAATAGTGGGAAATATACCATACCCAGCATCCTTCATGTCAGTGTATCCAATGACAACATTAGCGATCTTGCCGCCTTTCCCAGGATGACGCTTGTCATAACGATTAGGGCAACTAGGAGCCCAATGATCAGGATCTCCACACACATGACAGACTCCTTTATTCTTGTCATTCTTCTTCTTGAAGTTCGTGTGCTGCACAGCCTTGTTCTTCCCATCAAACATTGATTTACCATCAAACTTGCCCTTGTTCTTGAAATTGTGGGGCTGGAAGTTCTTCTTCTGTACCAGATTGGCACTAGATCCTCCCTCAATACCTCGAGCATGTATGTCCTTTGCTCTCGCCTTTTCTTCCACATCAAGAGTACCAATGAGATCCGGAACAGAAAACTCCTACCTCTTATGCTTCAGTAAGGTAGCAAAGTTCCTCCACGAAGGAGGAAGCTTAGTGATGATACCTTCGGCAACAAACTTGTCCGGTAGCATACAATTGAAGTGCTCAAGTTCTCTACCAAATGACTGTATCTCATGAGCTTGCTCAACCATGGAGCGCTCTTCAGCCATCTTGTAACCATAGAATTGCTCCATGATGTACAACTCAGTGCCAGCATCCGAGACCCCAAACTTGGCCTTGAGTGCGTCCCACATATCTTCTCCATTGTTAATTGACGCATAAGCATCGACTATGTTCTCACCAAGAACACTCAAGAGAGCAGCCTTAAACAGAGTATCCATTTTCTGAAAAGCTTGTTCCTGTTGGGCATCATACTCCCCTTCAGGTTTGCCAAGAGTGGCTTCATAGCAACTCATGGTTTGAAACCATAAGACTGCTCTCACGCGCCACCTCTCATAGTGGATACCCTCAAACTTAGGAGGTCTCATGGAAGCAGCAAAACCACTTGGTGTAAATTGCCTATAATAAGGTTTTTGGATTGATGGAAATATGAGCAATTTACCAAATAATTTTACTAACAGAAATAGTAGATAAAGCATGACTAATATAGCAGAGATAAAGCAAATCATGCAATCTGACGGAGAGAAGGAAAATAGCATCTGCATATATATGAACTTGAACTGAACACATCTAGAATAGACACTAGATCAAGTTGCATATATGAAGTAGAACCTAACATATCTAGGACAAACACTAGAGGAAGGAACTGTGGCAGGACCTCTAACAGAAAGAGAAAGAACACGTACGGGACAGCAGCAGCAGTACTGGACTTGGGGTCGGTGTCCTCGCCAGCCATGTCGTCGAGGAGGTTGCCGACGTCGGGGAAGAAGTCATCGTCGGGGAAGTAGTCGTCGGAGTCCGAGGCGTCCGTGACGAAGAACTTAGTAGTCGCGCGGAGCGCTCCCCAAAAACCTTATCACCCTTCTCCCGTACAGGACTCAAAGAGGTGCGGTTTCAGAGGCCTACTGTCCCGACCTGCGGTGCACGCCGCAAGCCGGGATGGGGAAGATCATAGCAGCAGCTTAGTGGTGAGGAACGTTGAGGCGAGAGAGTTGTGTTGTTCTGGTGCGACTCTATGAGAGGAGCGACCTCCCTTTTATAGGCGCAAGAGAAGGAGGCGAGAGGCCAGCGACGGGAGCTGAAGGGAATGAGGGAGACGAAACGAACAGGCAGCAGGCGAAGAGGTGCGCGTGACCTTTCGTATACCTGTTGTCGTGCGTGGCAAAATTTAGACATTGGCTCGGCTCATTCCCGCAACCCACGGCGCGTCGTGACGAGGCGTGGCGTGGCGTGGCAAGGCGGGCGGCGGCGGAGGAGCGCGCGTGGATGTCCCTCTTCTTCTCATCCTCATACATGTGGGGAAAGAACCTCCCTTATAAAGAGGTCCAACTCCCTCTAAACTAGCAATGTGGGACTAAACTTTAGTTCCACCTCTTGCCATACACGAATGGGCTGCGTGGGCCTCTAGGATTTATGAGGAATTTCTGAAGCTGCTATTGGGTTTGGCCCAAAACAGAAAAAATCCAGCAAATGCACACAAGAAATATTGGATTCATTGCAGGCCGCGGCACAGCTTCAATTTCCCCCCAAAACTGCATCCAAAAACTCAAACTTCTCACTACACTTATGAATCTGGACCACACCCCTCACCGCCGCCACCGTCATCCTCGAACGCCGCAGCGGTCTTCCACCATGGAGGCTTGAAGGGGCTGGTGCAGGAGCCACATCTCAAACAAGCTGAAACAAAATTGGATTAAGTTGAGGGGAGATGTCTTCCTCTCCTCTCCCCCCCGCCCACCCACCTCCATCCTTCGACATCTCCAATGGATCTAGCTAAGCCATGGAAGGCCTCCTCCATTGGGATTTCAAGCCCGGCCTTGCGGTGGCCGATGAGGTGCGTAGGCGTTTTGGGGAAACTGTTCACTTCTCGCCTTCTCGTTCTACCAAGGAATTTTTCTTGGTCGTTTCATTTTCCTCGGCTTCTTTCTCCCTGTCGGAAGAATCGGTTAGTATTGCTTTGCAATGTTGTATTGGTGGGCATCCACGTGGTTTCAAGGTTACTCAGCTGAATGATCGATCGTTTCGGTTTTCTGTGGCCGGAAACAAAGTGTGGGACATTACATCCATGGGCTCAAAGATCGCATTTGGCCAGATTTTATCTGTTATTTTCACCTATACAATGGGCGTTTCAATGGTCTCAAGCATTTTGAATCTAGTTGGCATGCAGATGAGGTCGTTGATATCATTGCATCTCGTAGCCCAATGGATGTGTGTGTCAATACTTCATTTCTAGCCCAAAATGCTGTTCTAGATCTCTCCTCTTCGAAAGAGCTTAGCAAATTTGGTTTAATCCCTATTACTTCCATGGATTTCACTAACAAGAACAATGCGGAAGCTTCGTGTTCGTCGGGTGTTCAAACCACCAACCAA
The DNA here is from genome assembly GCF_018294505.1 of Triticum aestivum. Taxonomy (NCBI): domain Eukaryota; kingdom Viridiplantae; phylum Streptophyta; class Magnoliopsida; order Poales; family Poaceae; genus Triticum; species Triticum aestivum. Next base: position 12,196,241 of record NC_057814.1, read on the forward strand.
TACCAGCATGATATAAGGGGTTCAATCCCGGATTCCCCGGGCTCTGAAACTGAGCAAGGTACTCAATGCCATGATAGGGCAACTTCCGCGGAGCATTTACTTCTGATTGGCCAATTTAAATTCCCAATTCATGTTGCCTAACCGAAACCACCACAATGCTTCCTATCTTCGGCTCTATGGTATGCCCCGACCCATCATACTTGGCCTCCCGTGCTCTCCGATGCTCAGCAACGGGATTTCTCTCGAGCGGGATATACGGCTACAGAGATTTCGGACCTTTCTAAATATTTGGGCACCCTATGTGCCAAATGCTTGCAATGGGGACATAATAAGAATAATTGTCAGGCCAGGATCATTTGCCTTATTTTCTCAGCCCCGGGTCATAACTGTATTGATTGCCCTTCCCAGTTGCAGTGTCTCACCTTGGGTAAGTCCATTATGGTCAAAAAATCTCCTCGTCCGGTCAAATCACCTTCTGAGCGGCATCAAATCACTACTTCCCAATTAATTGAAGGAGCCGCCCCCCCCCTATTCGTCACAATGGCCACCCACACACCTACACCCGCTGCATGACATGCGGACATTATGGCCACGTGGTGCAATCTTGCTGGAGGCACCGTTGGGCCCAGCTGTGGCAATGGAAACCAAAATCTCCCCCCCCCCCATCGCCCTAGATGCCTCGCATTCGCCCCCCCCTCTTCCCCAGAACACACAACTCCATCGTGTAGTTCTCGCCCCAACACCCCCCACCTCCGCTCCCCTCCCCTACACCACCATGGCCAACTACCCGATGAACCCCATCCTGTTCCTCCCCGCTGGATGGTCTGTCGAACCAGGCCACCCTGATCGGAGGTACGGGCGGACATGGCCGTCAACCCCATCCCGCTGCTCAACAATAGCTTCCTCGCCATTGCTGAGATGAGCCGCTTCGTCCCTCTACATCTTCGCGAGGGGCTCAAGGAAACCATTGAGGGGCTGCTTCATGAGGCTGGATTGCACAATACAGAAGCATCGGACCATCACTAGTAGAAAAAGGGTCATTTCGTGTTTATGACAAATTATGCCCATCAAGTTGACATAGATATTTTTATGTAGGAGGTATGTGAACCGGAAATTCCAACCGACCCTATTGTCGAGAGGTTAAATTTAATTGAAAGAGAAAACGAGTATTTGAAAGAAAAATTGAAAAGAATTGAGGGGGAGAAGATGGAATTGGAGTTGCATGTTGCCGATGTCATCGATGATCACAAGATCAAGATGGAGAAAATGCGCTTGAAGATTAGAAAGATTAGAAAATATGCCATTGATAGTGAGGCTTGGTATCATTATGCTGTTGGATCAATTGTTACCTTAGTTGCGATCTTGATCGCATTTGTTGTTGCATTTAAATGCTTTAGCTAGAGAGTTATTTGTTTGTTGCATTTAAGTGTTGTATGAACTATATATATGTATGAACTTGTATTAATTTGGTCTTTTTGGTGTTGTGTAATGAAGATGAGCCGACAATGGATGTATGATGACCGATGCTCTCCCGAGTTCATTAATGGTGTGCATACTTTTCTGCTTGCGGCTGAGGCAAACAAGTGGGCGGATGGTTTTATGCCTTGTCCATGTGCTGGATGTAAGAATGATCACAATCACTCTACGTCAAGAACCATTCATGTCCACCTGTTTGAGTCCGGTTTCATGCCCCACTATAATATTTGGACCAAGCACAGAGAAAGAGGGGTTATGATGGAAGACAATGAAGAAGAAGAGGACGACGACAGCTATTATGGCCATGGGTTCCCTGAATACGTTGATACAACAATGGGGGAAGAAGCTGAGCCGGCAATGCAGGAAGAAGCTGAAGAAGAGGCATCAGATGAGCTCGCTGATGATCTAGGTCGGGCCATTGCCGATGCAAAGAGAAACTGCGCAAGTGATTTGGAGAAGAAGAAGTTGCAGCGCATGTTAGAGGATCACAAGAAATTGTTGTACCCGAATTGCGAAGCTGACAAGAAAAAGTTGGGCACCACACTGGAATTGCTGCAATGAAAGGCAGAGAATGGTGTATCTGACAATGGATTTGGAAAGTTGCTGGTAATGATAAAGAATATGCTTCCAAAGGACAACGAATTTCCCGAGAGTACGCACGACGCAAAGAAGGTTGTCTGCCCTCTAGGGTTAGAGGTGCAGAAGATACATGCATGCCCTAATGACTGCATCCTCTACCGCGGTGAGTACGAGGATTTGAACGCTTGCCAGGTATGCGGTGCATTGCGCTATAAGATCAGCCGCGATGACCCTGGTGATGTCGAGGGCGAGCGCCCCAGGAAGAAGATTCCTGCCAAGGTGATGTGGTATGCTCCTATAATACCACGGTTGAAATGTTTGTTCCAAAACAAAGAGCATGCCAAAGCGATGCGATGGCACAGAGAAGACCGTAAGAAAGACCGAAAGTTGAGAGTAACCGCTGACGGGTCGCAGTGGAGAAAAAATGAGAGAAAGTACGGGAAGGAGTTTGCAGATGACGCAAGGAACGTATGGTTTGGTCTAAGCACAGATGGCATTAATCCTTTTGGGGAGCAGAGCAGCAATCATAGCACCTGGCCTGTGACTCTATGTTTGTATAACCTTCCTCCTTGGTTGTGCATGAAGCGGAAGTTCATTATGATGCCAGTGCTCATCCAAGGCCCTAAGCAACCCGACAACGACATTGATGTGTACCTAAGGCCATTAGTTGAAGAACTCTTACAGCTGTGGAATGGAACAGGTATACGTGCATGGGATGAGCATGGACAGGAAGAATTTGACCTAAAGGTGTTGCTGTTCGTGACCATCAATGATTGGCCTGCTCTCAGTAACCTTTCAGGATAGACAAACATGGGATACCGCGCATGCACGCACTGTTTGGATGATACCGACAATATATATTTGGACAATTGTAGGAAGAATGTGTACCTGGGACATCATTGATTTCTTCCGAGCAGGCATCACGTAAGAAAGAAAGGCAAGCATTTCAAAGGTGAGGCGGATCACCGGACGAAGCCTCGCCACCGTACTGGTGCTGATGTTCATGATATGGTCAAGGATTTGAAGGTAGTCTTTGGAAAGGGTCCTGGCGGACAACCTGTTCCGAATGACACTGACGGAGGCGCACCCATGTGGAAGAAGAAATCTCTATTTTGGGACCTGCCCTATTGGAAAGACCTAGAGGTCCGCTCCGCAATCGACGTGATGCATGTGAGGAAGAATCTTTGCGTGACCCTGCTTGGCTTCTTGGGCGTGTATGGGAAGACAAAAGATACACCTGAGACACGGGAGGACCAGCAACGTATGCACGGAAAAGACGGCATACATCAGGGTCATGCCAGCTATGCTCTTACCAAAGAAGAGAAGGAAATCTTCTTTGAATGCCTGCTCAGTATTAAGGTACCGTCTGGCTTCTCGTCGAATATAAAGGGAATAATAAACATGGCAGAGAAAAAGTTCCAGAACCTAAAGTCTCATGACTGCCACATGATTATGACGCAACTGCTTCCGGTTGCATTGAGGGGGCTTCTATCGGATAACGTTCGATTAGCCATTGTGAAGCTATGTGCATTCCTCAATGCAATCTCTCAGAAGGTAATCGATCCAGAAATCATACCAAGGTTAGAGAATGATTTGGTGCAATGTCTTGTCAGTTTCGAGTTGGTGTTCCCACCATCCTTCTTCAACATCATGATGCACGTCCTAGTTCACCTATGCGAAGAGATTAATGTTCTGGGTCCTGTATTTCTACACAATATGTTCCCCTTTGAGAGGTTCATGGGAGTCTTAAAGAAATATGTTCATAACCGTGCTAGGACAGAAGGAGGCATCTCTAAGGGCCGCCAAAATGAGGAGGTCATTGAGTTTTGTATTGACTTTATTCCTGACCTTAAGCCGATTGGTGTTCCTGAATCGCGGCATAAGGGCAGACTGGATGGAAAAGGCACGCTAGGAGGGAATCAAATAATATGTATGGACGGACATTCTTTCATTGAAGCACACTACACAGTTCTATAGAATTCCGCCTTGGTGGCTCCGTATATGGACGAACACAAGAATTTTCTACGCTCCAAACACCCGGAGCGGTTTCATGACTGGATTACACGTGAACAAACCAGGATTTTCGCCGGCTGGTTGCAGACACGTACCATGCATGACGCCTCTATTGAAGATGACCTGTACTCGCTGTCCAGGTTACCATCTTCCAATATAATGACTTTCAAAGGGTATGAGATAAATGGTAATACATTTTACATGATCGCCCAAGATAAGAAGAGCACCAACCAAAACAGTGGTGTCCGCTTTAATGCAACAACCAAGACGGGAAAGGAAACATATTATGGTTACATAGAGGACATATGGGAACTTGACTATGGACGTGGTTTGAAGGTCCCTTTGTTTCGGTGCAAATGGGTCAATATGACACGAGGCGGGGTGACGGAAGACCCACAGTACGGAATGACAACAGTGGATCTCAACAATCTTGCGTATGTAGATGAACCATTTGTCCTAGCCAATGATGTGGCACAGGTTTTCTATGTGAAGGACATGTCTACCAAGCCGACAAAAAGAAAAGATACGAAAGCGAATGCATCATACGACGAGGCAAAGCACCACATAGTTCTTTCTGGGAAGAGAAACATCGTGGGAGTGGATGACAAGAAAGACATGTCAGAAGATTATGAAAAGTTTGATGAAATTGCTCCATTCACAGTGAATATTGACCCGAGCATCCAGTTAAATGATGAAGATTTTCCATGGCTACGGCGCAAAGGGACACAGGCGAAGAAAAAGTTTCACACCCAAAGATCTGGGATGTGATCGGCTTCACTATCATCACTTTCTTCTGTGTTTCACACCCAGGAGGGAATCTCTGTAATAGTTTGGGTAGTTATGTGTTTTGGCATTTGAAACGCGAAGAAATTTTATGTGCAAACAAATTCTTTCACGCATTTACTGATTTTTTCCAGCTAAATGACCCTGAAATTGAAAAGCACTTCAAACGAACTCAGAAAAGGTTGAAAGTTGGCATGGTATCATAATTTCACCCACATAGCATGTGCAAAAAAGTAGAGAGGGTTACTGCAAAAACTGGATGCACTTCGTGTACAAAATTGATAATCTTTTTCGAAGTATCAGGGTTTCGGACGAAAACTCATCTGTTACAAAGGCATTTCATTTTTAAATAACCTAAGCATTACCAAATCGAATATAATGATAAAAAACACTAATATTAAACATAAGAAAAAATAATCACTGAAAAATCTATTTTCAAAGTTAAGTTATTCACAAACTAGTGATTCACCCAAATTTCAAATAATTCGAAATTTAAACTATTCAAAATTGAAAACTACCGGCACTAACAGAAAGTTTGTAATTTTTTGTATCTAAAGCAAAAATGTTCACAAAGAAACTCTAAATACAGTAAAAACAACTCAAAAATAAATAAAGCAAAAAAATAAGAAAATAAAAGAGCCCGCCTACTGGGCCAGAGCGGCCTGCATACGACTAGAAACCCAACGTGTTGTTGGGCCAGGATGCAGGCCCGCAAAGGCCCAGTAGGCCCATAGGGCAGCACAGAACAGGTAGGCCCAGTAGGCCTGCTTTGGCGAGCAGCTCGAGACAGATAACGCACTGGGGCTTATAAACCAGTGCGGGCGCCCCTCGGCTAGCGAGGTGGGACTAAACTTGCCGCACCGCACCTGCGCCAGCGCACCCCCTTTAGTACCGGGTAGTGGTTCCAACCGGTACTAAATGGGGGTCTTTAGTACTGGTTGGTGCCACCACCCGGTACTAAAGGGGGGCGCTTCCCGCCGCTTGGCCTGGCCAAAACAGGCCTTTAGTACCGGTTGGTGGCTCCAACCGGTACTAAAGGGGTGTTCTATATAAGAAAACACTTCAATTTTTTTTTCAGTTTCTCATCTCTCCCTCTGCTTCTTCTCCTCTGCCCTGTCGCCGCCGCCCCTCGTCGCCGCCCCCATCGCCATCCGTCGCCGTCCGTCGCCGTCGCCCCCCGGCCGTCCCGGTCCCCGTCGTCCCCGTCCGCGCCCAGCCCCGTCGTCCCCGCCCGGCCCGTCCCCGTCCCCGTCGTCGGCGCCCCGTCCCCATCACCGTCGTCACCACCCGTCGCCGTCCCCGTCGCCGCCCCCCGTCGCCTCGCCTCGCCGGTGAGCTCCTGCCCCGGCCGCCATGTCCACACACACACACACACACACATTGTGTTTTAGTTTTTTAGTTATAGAAATATTAGAAATATTATAATTTTTTTCTGTTTTTAGTTATAGAAATATTAGAAATGTTAGAAATTTTAGAATTAGTTTTAGCTAGATGAATTAGATTAATGTCAAATTGTTAGACGATGATCGATGTTTTTTTAGTTTCTTATAATTTTAGTAATAGAAAAATTTGTAATTTGCATATAGAATTTTAGTTATCACAATCCAATCATTTAAAAAATGTTACTTTTTGCGGGCATATAGTATTTGTTCTCGACGATGCTCGGCCCGCATCCTCGCCGTCGACCCGTTCGTGACGATGTCCGGCTGACCCATGACCGGGACTGGGCTCTGCCGGGCTGGCACTGGGAGGTGCTACCTGCAGGGGCGCGCCGCTTGGTGAGGAACCCGGCCTCGGGTCCCGTCGTCGACCCTGATCTGCTTTGGTGGCGTTCGCGTTGGCCACATTCAGTGCAGAGGGAGCCAGCCCCGCCGGAGGTGGTGCGTCGCCGTGTCAGGGAGGAGGACGAGCACGTCCATCGCTACATGGCTGCTATGGACGTCAGGTTCTCCAATACCTGGCAGGTTCTTTGGGCAGATGACCGGAGATATGATCCTGTGATGGTTCCTTCACTTTGGGTGTCCACCGCCCACGCCCCAGGAACCGCGAGTGGCCTAGATTCTTCTGTAGTATTCGATCTTTATTAGCTACCTAGCCAGTGATGTATTTGAGATTATATATTATTCGAGACGATGCATATTATGTACCATATGATTCAGTTTTTCCTTATTGATTGCATCCATGCATTGTAATTTGAATACTAAATTGTTTTATATTTCTTCTGCATTAGTTAAATAAAAGCTATGGCGGACAATACCGGCAGAGAGGGAGAAGAGGCCCTGTTCGAGATCATACGCAGCCCTCACAGGCCAGATAATCTGAATGAAGCAGATGACGGCTCCCAATATCTGAACAATACCGGGGAGGGTGATGATAAGATATTCGATCTCGACGACCGAGCTGATGAAGTCATGAACTATGATTATGATTATGATGACACAGACAATGTTTATGATGACGCATACAATGTTGATCTTGAAATAGCAAAGACTACCGGCGAGGTATATTTATATAAGCAGGCATCTGGTGATCATCACATGTTTTTTTATTTGAACATATATTAACGAATCGATCTTTCTTCTTTCAGCCCTCCGGATCGAGCAAATCTTCTTCTACAAATAGCAGGACAAAGCGAGGCCCGGGCAAAAAGTTGAAGGAGGGTGTAAAGTACAACATCGATACCATCAAAGCTAATGGCGAACCCCTGCCTAAGAACATTGCGAACAAGTTCGTTCGTCAGTGCGGAGTTCTTGCGAAGGACCAACTCCCGATCTCCATTCAAGAATGAAAAGAGCCAAAAACGAAACGTGCAGATGTTACTTGGGTCGACGACAGAGCAAAACAAAAGCTTTGGGAATCTCTGATGGAACATTTCACCCTACCAGATCATTTCACTGATGCAGATGTGCAGAAAGTCAAGGACGCTGCTCTTAAGAAGATGGCAATTGCATTCAACAGCCACAAGAAAACTGTATGGGCCAACTACGTCGCTGTAGAAAGGAAGACTCCAAAATTCAAGGGAACACTAGAGAAGCAAAGAGAACACTGGCCCGCTTTCTTGAAATTCAAGGAATCATAATTATCTAAGGAACGGTCAAGAAAAAACAAGGCCAATGCCACAAAAAAGACGCAGTTCCATAGGCTGGGGCCAGGTGGCTACGCGGTGGCATTGCCTAAGTGGGATAAGCCTGAGCAAGAGATGGTGGATGCAGGGGTCACTCCAGTTACTAGGAGCTGGCCCCCCAGGTGCAGAACTTCGTTCTATGCGCATGGGGGGCGTTGGACCCAAAGACAGGAGAGGTTTCGAAGAAGGCAAGTCTAAAAGGAGCCGAACAAAAGTTACTTGACGGAATAGAAGATGCTCGAAAGGGGGTGTTCACACCCAACAGAGAGAACGACGAGCTTACGCACGCCCTGGGAAATCCTGAACACCCGGGAAGAACACGAGGCAAGGGCGATATTCCCTGGTATGAGGGATTTTCGGACTGGAACAACGACTACAGGAGCCGTGCAAGAAGGAAGATGGAGGAGGAGAAGAAGAGGAAGCTGGAGGAGGAGCAGATGAAGCAGGGAGCAGAACGCCTTCAAGGCCTAGAAGCAAGGCACGCGGACTTGGCACTCAAATTCCAGCGGCAGCAGCAGCAGATCGACTCACTTAGCTAGGAAAGGGGGTCTCAGCAGTGGCAGCAGCTAGCGGATGATCCATCATTGGATAGCACCGTCCCATCCATGCCGAGAAGCAGCGTTGGTTCCGCCCCGGGCGACACACTGCTGGATAGATACCCTGTGGATGACATCATAGAGAACACTAACTGTGAGCTACACTTCAAAATGAAGAACAAATCCATGAAGGTGGCGGACGCCGTTGCTTTTACAAATCCCCCCGAAGCAACCTTCCATTGCAACCCGATTCCAACGGGCTATGCTCGTCTCTTGGTTGATGAGGTGGTGAACCAATATTCGGGGCTAGAGCTTGACATTCCTGGAGGTGACGACGAGCACACACTGGGAGAGATCATACATCGTATCATCCTATGGATAAAGGATTGCATCATCTTTCGAAGGCCACCGACACCGCATCAGCCGACTCCTCCTCGAAGTCCGCCATCGAGTCAGCACACTCCCGCTCCTCCAAGTCCACGAACGCGTGAGCCGACTCCTCCTCGATGTCCGGCACCGTGTCAGCAGACTCCCGCTCCTCCAAGTCCACGAACGCGCGAGCCGACTCCTCCTCGAAGTCCGCCACCGTGTCAGCAGACTCCCGCTCCTCCAAGTCCACCAATGAGTGAGCAGACTCCTGCTCCAACTCAGCCACGTCAGTTTTCTCCGCCGCCTCAGCAATCGCAGAAGAGAGCCGCCGCAGTTATGGTGCATAGCGGTACGAGTAGAGGTAGTACAGGAGGTACCGGCGGAGGCAAGCGATATAAATATGGTCCAAGCCTCACTCCTCTTCCTCAGAGGCCTTACGACATGACCGAGGAGCAAAACCAACCATAGTGCGGGCCCAAGTGGACGCCCATTTTGGACCAAAACCGGCACCGCCGCCAAGGGAGAAAGTGCCTGAGAAAGTTATTGACCACTTTATTCATATGGCAATAAAACCAGCTCCCAAGCCTGTTGACTCAGACTATGAGCGCGAAATCAGGAAGGCACATCGAGCACGACTACAGAAAGAAGCAAGCTCGAGCTCGAGCCAACAAGCAGCTGGCAAAAAATGCGGAAAAACTGTTCCCCGGCTGGGAGAACAGGCGGCGCAATCGAAACCCCCACTTGTTGTGCCAACAACACATGAGAGTACCCGCGCCCTATATTATTGTGGGAAAACCGTTCCCCAGCTGGACAATCTGGTAATAACCGAGGAGCATATAATGCAGGCTAAAATGCTCGGTATCAGTGTTGGACAACTCCTCGAGATCGAGCCCATGTCTCCGCTTAGAGAGGAGGAAATAAAATGTAAATATGTCCGGGGCCAACCTTTGGTCAAGCCAGACGAGGTCAAGAACCTCCCAATGAGAATGTATGAATTGCATCAGTGGTACATGAACATTACCAAGAGTTCCAATCGAGAGTCCCTCATGGTGAATGTCAAGGAGGAGCATTACTTCCATGAGAAAGCTCTGTCCGTTGAGTATACATAACTGTTTCAATTATTCAATGAAGACGCACTCGACAAATCTATCGTCAGTTGCTATTGTCTGTAAGTGATTTCTTTCTGTAATTTAAGTCTCAAGCTAGCTGTAGTGATCATTTTGATATATCATTACCTATAATTATCCGCACTATATTCTTTTCTGCGGTATTATGCATGATGAAGATGTATGAAATGAAAAAATTTGGACGCTATGGCATTGGGTTCATTGACCCAAATACCATTAATGAACACACATGGAAAGATCCATATTATCGAGCAAGTTTTGAGGAAATCATGCTAGAGTTCTTCAAGCACCTCAATACCAATGAAGATATACTATTTCCTTACAACTTTCTGTGAGTCACACTGTCTTGTACTACAAATTCTGTTTTTGCTTACCAGCTAGCTAGATGTTAATATATAACTAAGTGTATAGGGTTTAGGGTAGTTGATTAGTGTTGTGCACATGCCCGCTTAATTAAGACATGCAAACGTGTGCGCATGCAGTCATTACTGGATCTTGTTAGTCATTAAAGTTGATAAAGGAACAGTTGAAGTACTGGACTCACTACTTAAGGAAGAAAGTGACTTCGCCATCATGAATGGGATAGTCGACAGGTAATTTCAATCATTATTAACTATATCTCGGCCTATTTAATTAGTTCATCATTTCCTGATATCAACTATCTAATAACCCCTTTATTCATTTTCTTTGCTGGCGGGCAGGGCTTGGGCAAAGTTCATCAAGGTGACTCCAGGCAACTGCAGAAAAAAGCTGCATTGGTGGCGATCCAAGGTAAGTAATTAAGTAGTACTAGCTAGCTAGCTACCATCTCTTTAATTATTGTTTCAATACCATTAATTAATTAGCATGCTTGATTAATCATTATCTGATTAAATTCCATTCTCGTAAAGGCCCTAAAGCAGGCGCCGGGGACTGATGTGTGTGCATACTACGTTTGCGAGAACATTCACATGATGGCGTCCGAAAGGAGCATATCTGATAGACAACAATGGATACGTTTCACAAAACACTATTCACAATTTTTACATGATTATCGATATCTAGTCACACAACTAATACACATGCATGCATATTGATCTCCTTCTTAATAGTTCCATGACGCTGCGGGAGAAGCTCCTACCAACGGAGCGCATACGAGCATATCAAGAGGAAATAGCGGTATTTTTGCTCGACCAGGTCATAGATCCAAACGGAGAATACCATTACCCGCTACCGCCCCCATGAACCACTTGTCATCGTGCTCCGAAGGCACCAAGGCAACATGTAGGAGAAATTGTATATATACCTAATTGTATAAATATATACATGCATGTGTATGTGTCAATAATGGTGGTTGTGAGACATTCGATGATATATATATATATATATATATATATATATATATATATATATATATATATATATATATATATATGTATGTATGTATATATATATATATGATCGGTTCCACGAGAAATTCTATTTATATATATATATATATGCATAACATGAACAATATGTAGTATCGTAAAATACCAGGAAACAAAAAAATATTAAATGAAAATAACAAAATTAAAGGAGAAATAAAAAATAAAACCAAAACCCCCTCAGATCTTGTAGTACCGGTTGGTATTACCAACCGGTACTAAAGGGCTCCCCGCCCCCGGCGCTGGCTCGTGCCACGTGGGTGCACTTTAGTGCCGGTTCGTGACTAACCGGTACCAAAGGGGGGACCTTTAGTCCCCACTCTTTAGTGTCGGTTGTGGAACCGGCACTAAAGGCCCTTACGAACAGGTGATACATCCCGGTTTTGCACTAGTGCATCCTCTTGGCATTGGTATGTTCGCGTTCAACAACTCATTCGTGCGTGATACAGTAGTCAATACCACCTCCAATTAGATGATGAAGACTTGGTGATTTCCTTTGTACGCCGTAACGCTGCTCTGAATATGCGGAAGACCACCTATAGTCCGCAGGTCTGGCTTATGTACATTGGTTTCCCCGACGACTACCAGACCGAGTTCTATTTGCAGAGATCTGTTGATGATTATGGTAGACTTGTTTCTTGGAACAATCCCAATGTGGATTGCAGGGTTGTGCTCATTAAGGTCCAAGTGATTCATATGCGACTGATCCCTAAAAGTATTGTTGTCCGTCAGCCTGGAGGTGACCGCGACTGCTGGACTGTTGCTGTATACATCTTACGAGGTGCTGATTGGAATGCCCATGACCCTGAAGTTCCTCCTGCGGATGAGGAGCCGCCTCCAGCCAGTGGGATTCCACATCCTATGTTTGGGGAGGGCATGACCGCTGAGCAGCTATATCAGCAGCAGCTTCAGAATTGGCTCATTCAAAATGGGATTGGTGATGAGAACGCTCCTCAGAATGCTGTACAGCAAAATGAAGACCACCACGCCCAGTGGGATGCTTGGCCGGAACCACCGGTTCCTCAGATGCCGGCAGCATTGGTTAACTTTCAGGCTTGGTTAGCTGCCCAGGGCCTGCGTGTGCAGGATGGTATTTTGCCAGAGGATAATATTACTGACAGCCTGAACTCTGCTTTGGTTGATTCAAGTTCCACTGCCAGCACCTTGGGCTCTTCGATCTCTGACCAGTTCATAGCACGGTCCTGTTTGTCCCACCTCTCAGACACTCTCACATTTCAGTTGATGTTGCTGTCTCAGCTTCTACAATGCAGGTCAGTATTTCGGTTGAAGGCACAGACCTGGCCAATGTTCTAGTCAATGGAGTTGTCCCCAGAAACATTTTCACTGCACACCTATCAAGGGCTATATTGAACATTGTTGCTTCTTTTGGTCCCTGGAGTGAGGGCTATGGATTGCTCCCGCTTTCTGCTCAAGTTCCTGCCCCAAGGATCTGCCTAGAGGTCACTAATGAGTCTGACGTGGTGTCTATCCAATTCTCCTCCCGCATCATTAACCGTTCAACTACAGTGAATGCACTCACCATTAATGAACTAGAAGATGATCTGGAGGATGGCAAAATCCCACCTGAGACCAACAGTTTGATGTTAAGCTCTCTCTCGGCTCCCAGGTTGGAATCCTCTACGGTTCCCTTGTTGGCGCCCTCTGCTGATCGATCCTAGGCACTTGTGTGGCGCAGTTGGATCACAATTATGTGGTAAATCATGACCCCACTATGACAGCTACTGAATCATCTGTTAATGAAGTTTCTTCTTTGGCGCACTCGAGCAATTCAAATGCTGGGCTGGCTCCCTCTTCTGGTCACACAAATGAGCCTGCCACTAACTTAGGGCTGGCCCAAGTTCTATCTGCTGCTACTGGGCCAACTACTGCTCGTGGTCGCCTTTCCAAGGCCCATTCCCCTCTGCTGACTACTGAGGTTTGCCGTAGCACCAGATCCACCAGATATGATGGATTCAGAGCCCCGTCCCTCTCTGAGACGCGCACCACTGTCTCTAAGGTCAAGAACAGGATCATCCCCTCTGCGGCTCAGAGTTCCTCTTCTGGAGGGAGCGAGATTTCGCCTCCAACTCCAATCCCCATCCTGCAGGACATTGGCGTTCATCGCTGTGCTGTCCCCCCAGAAGAGCTGTCTGAAGCTATGCTGCTTTCTGAAGATGCGGAAGTAACCCAGCCTGAAGATGCAACTGCACCAACGACTCCTGCTGCTGAGGATCCTGCTTCCTTGGCTTGAAGTTCATCAGCTCCATGCCCCTTTTGCGTAATTGGAACGTTCTGTGTTGGAACATGCGAGGGCTTAACTCAGATAAAAAACTTCTAGCTCTCTCGAATGCGATTTCTACCAGTGGTTGCTCCATAGTTTGTCTTCAGGAAACAAAAAAACCTTTCATCGATCTTACTTTTATTAAGACCTGCTGCCCTAAGCGATTTGATAAGTATGCTTTTGTCCCATCTCGGGGAGCCTCTGGTGGAATTCTCACTATTTGGAACAGCTCTATTTTTTCTAGCGATGTAACCCTCTCTGAGGAATTTGTTTTAGCTTTTCGTTTCACAAGCACCCTCTCGGCTCAATCGTGGACTCTATACGACATTTATGGCCCTTGTACTGGCCCTGCACGTGATAGCTACACCTCTTGGCTTTATGATTTAGATTTATAACCAACCGAAGACTGCCTCCTCCTCGGAGATTTCAATTATATACGTGGCCCTGAAAATAGAAACAAGCCTGGGGGAGACATAAATGACATGGCCACTTTCAATGATATCATCAGAAAACACAACCTGATTGAACTGCCACTCAAAGGTAGAGCCTACACTTGGAGCAATATGCAGCTGGACCCCCTCCTTGAGCAACTTGATTGGTTTCTCACTGCTCTCAACTGGACACACACGTACTCCAATACCCTCGTTACACCTTTATGCAAACCTGTGTGGTTAGCATTGAAACAAAATACCTCGAGCCAAGCTTTTCCGCTTTGAGTCATACTGGCTTCTCCACCAAGGCTTCATGGATATAGTTCGGGCCACTTGGAGCAGACCCGTTCGAGCCACCAACACTGCCACAATCTTATGCAAAAAATTTAAGGCCTTGTGTCAAGCCCTTAAAGCCTGGAGTAAAAACATCTCGCGACTAACCATCGCCATTGAGAACTCTAATAAAGCATTGGCTCACATCGATGAACTTGAAAAACAGAGGCAGCCGACTACCCTAGAGAGCAATTTCCGAAAGATCTTGAAGAACCATCTCTTGAGACTGCTAGACTATCAAAAACAATATTGGAAGAAGCGATGCACGATTCGTTGGGTTAAATTTGGAGACGAGAACACCAAATTTTTCCAGGCCGTGGCTACGGAAAGGTACCGTAAACATAATGTCACCAACCTTCAGACCGCTCATGGGCTTTTCGTGGATGATCACACGGGCAAAGAGGCCCTCCTCTTCCAGGCATACACAGAAAGGTTGGGTACTTCCACCCCCAACAACATGAAATTCGATCTATCCAACTTGATTCGCCCTAATGTGAACCTCGATCAACTTACCACGCCCTTCACCACCGAGGAAATTGATAGGGTTCGTGAGATGCCTGCGGACCGTGCTCCTGGCCCGGATGGTTTTAGTGCCCTATTCCTCAAAGCATGCTGGCCCCTCATCAAGACGGATTTCTACGCGTTATGTGAGCAATTTTATGAAGGTACTCTCGACCTACAGAGCATCAATGATGGCCTGATCACCCTCATACCCAAGAACAGATCTCCGGCAACTGTGAATGACTATCGACCAATCACTCTGCTCAACTGTTGCCTCAAACTCATCACCAAACTTCTTGCTAACAGGGTACAACGAGTGATTTTGAAGATCGTTCAGCATAACCAATATGGCTTCATCAAAGGTAGGTCGATCCAAGACTGTTTGGCTTGGTCGTTCCAGTACATCAACCAGTGCCAAGCCTCTAAGCGACAAATCGTTCTCCTAAAACTAGACTTTGCCAAAGCCTTCGACACCATAGAGCATGAACCAATGATCAACATTATGAAACACATGGGTTTCAACGACAAATGGCTTCCATGGATCCAATGCATCTTCTCTTCAGGCCGCTCCTCTATACTTCTAAATGGGGTCCCTGGCCGACAATTTCATTGCCGTCGTGGTGTCCGACAAGGGGACCCCCTCTCCCCCTTGATCTTTGTGCTTGCGGCCGACCTGTTGCAATCTGCCATAAACGAGGCGTATCGGAATGGTCTAATCCAGCTGTCCTTCCCCACCACCTGTGACATGGACTATCCAATCATCCAATACGCGGACGACACACTCACCCTCATGCCTGCATGCGCACGTCAAGCCGCGCTCATCAAAAGGATTCTGGTAGACTATGTTTATTCGATTGGGCTGAAGCTAAATTTTCAAAAATCAACACTCATACCCATCAATATGGACGAGGAGCTCACGGCTAGTATGGCAGCTATCTTTGAGTGCTCGATTGGCACTCTCCCATTCACATACCTGGGCCTACCCCTCGGCACCTCCAGCGCCACAATTCAAGACCTCATGCCGCTCGTCAGCTCTGTTGAACGTAACCTAACCTCCACTCTGTCTCATGTCCTACGCTGGGAAGCTTACCTTGTTGAACTCGACTATCACGTACTTGCTGATCTATGCTATGTGCACACTCAAACTGCTGCCCAAGCTCATTGAAATACTGGACAAAATCAGACGACGATGCTCTGGATTAAGAAAACTGATCAAGGAGAAAAGTCTAACTCGCTGGCTGCTTGGGACATGGTTTGTAAGGCCAAAAACAAAGGAGGGCTTGGGGTTTAAAACCTTCGCCTCCAAAATGAAGCCCTGCTTATGAAGTTTCTGCACAAATTTTATAATAAACTGTACGTGCCCTGGGTGCAGCTCACTTGGGATACATATTACACCGACAAAATCCCCCATGCAGCTGATCCGATCGGTTCATTCTGGTGGCGGGACATTCTCAAGCTCACACCCATGTTTAGAGGAGTCTCAAAGATTAACATAGTATGTGTCACCACCACGCTTTTTTGGAAAGATATGTGGTCTCGTGCAACCCCCATGGACTCCCACCCCCGTGCGTTCTCCTTTACCAACCTGCCAGATGCATCAGTCGAAGATTTCCTGCGCATCACGTCAATTGGGCAAGCCTTTCATCTCCCACTCTCACCACAGGCCCATGCAGAGGTACGCGACCTCCAGGTCCTGACCACACAGTTTCAACCCACGACGGCAACCTCGGATGTGTGGCACTATGTTTGGGGAAAAACAACTTTCAAGTCGACGGACTACTACAAATTCTTACTCAAGGACGTCCAATCGCACCCGCTATTCTCCTGGATATGGAAATGCAAATGTACCATAAAAATTAAGGTCTTTGGTTGGCTACTCTTTGATGACAGGCTTAACACACGCAAAATACTAAAAAGGAGACATTACAACATTGGAGAAGATCATAACTGCCTCTTGTGTGGGCTCAATGTTGAAGAAACAGTTGATCAGATGATATTTACCTGCTCTTTTAGCCGACAATGCTGGGCGCGCCTTGACTTTGACTGGGAACCCTTCTCCGACCGATTCAATGCAATCCAACAAAGGAGGGACAACCAGGCCACACCAATGCTGATGGAAAAATTCCTTGTTGCTGCCTGGAGTCTTTGGAAAGAAAGAAATAACAAGCACTTTAGAGCTGTGGACCCGTCTATCCATTCATGGCTGAGTAGATTTCTTCACGACTTTAGTCTTCTGCAGCACAGAGTCAAAGAGGCGCATAAGCCTCTAGTGCTGGCTTTTGTAAATTCCTTTAGCTAGTATTTTTGTTTGCTTAGCTCTCTCCTCCCCCCTGCTGAGGGAGTCCTGGATTAAGGGGTCCTCGGGCGTCCGGAGTATGTAACCTGGGCCGGACTAATGGGCTGTGAAGATACAAGACAGAATACTATCTCCCGTGTCCGGATAGGACTCTCCTTGGTGTGGAAGGTAAGCTTGGCGTGCGGATATGAAGATTCCTTTCTCTGTAACTGACTTTGTACAACCCTAGTCCCCTCCGGTGTCTATATAAACCGGAGGGCTTAGTCCGTAGAGGCAATCATAATCACATAGGCTAGACTTTAGGGTTTTAGCCATTACGATCTCGTGGTAGATCAACTCTTGTAATATTCATATTCATTAAGATCAATCAAGCAGGAAGTAGGGTATTACCTCCATAGAGAGGGCCCGAACCTGGGTAAACATCGTGTCCCCCGTCTCCTGTTACCACCATCCTTAGACGCACAGTTCGGGACCCCCTACCCGAGATCTGCCGGTTTTGACACCGACATTGGTGCTTTCATTGAGAGTTCCGCTGCATCGTCACCAAAAGGTTTGATGGCTCCCTCAATCATCTACAACAACACAGTCCAGGGTGAGGTCTTCCTCCCCGGACAGATCTTCGTATTCGGCGGCTTCGCACTGCGGGCCAACCCGCTTGGCCATCTAGAGCAGATCGACAGCTACGCCCCTGGTCATCTGGTCAGGTTTGGAAGCTTGAATTATGTTGCCGTCATCCGCGGAGACTAGATCTTTGACGGATTCGAGCCCATAGCAGCCGCTCCTTGCCACCACGATGAACATGACCTAGATCTGTCATCGGGTCGGGCCCAGGAGACAGCGCCTGCAAATGCTCTGGCTTTAGATCTGGAGCAGATTGCGCCATCCGAGGACGGGAAGTTCAACCCCGCCACGGAAGCCGCAGACTCAGCGGCGTTGGAGCCGCACACAGGCCCAACCTCAAACGGGATTTGTGTCCTCGGAAGTTCGGACTCGACTCCAGCCACAAGCTTCGAACTGCCTACATCCGCACCCATCAAGCTCGATCAGGCGCCGATCTTCGAGTTCAGCTCCACGGTCAGCTTCCGGCACTTGCCCTTAGGCGATGTGCTAAACTCATTAAAAACCCTCTCCTTAGCAGGGGACTCACAGCCGAATTATATCCGGTTCGAACTGGAGGCTGACGACGGAGAATTTCGCTCCCCACCCACCACCCACTTCATTGCCACTGTCAAAGACTTAACCGACATGCTAGATTACGACTCCGAAGACATCGACGGTATGGACGACGATGCCGGAGAGGAGCAGGCCCCAAACCCGCCGTTTACCGGGCGCTGGACAGCCACCTCCTCGTATGACGTGTACATGGTGGATACACCCAAAGGAAATAACGACGATGGCGAGAAGGATCCAGTCGTAGATAAAACCTCCTGAGATACTGCCGAAACGCCAGCGCCAGCGGCGCCGCTCTAAACCACGCCATGGAAAAAAACAGCAATACCGGCACAGGAGAAAATAATACTCCGGACGACGCCGAAGACAACGAAGACCCCGTCGAGCCAACTTCCGAACAAGACGAACGGGAGGATGGGAAAGTCAGCCCTAAGGAACAGGCCGTTAACGAAGACCCGGAGGACAGCGACTATCTTCCATCCTCCGAGGACGAGGTGAGCCTCGGTGACAAAAACTTTATCGTGCCCGAGGACCCTGTCGATCAGGAATGCTTTAAGCTCCGGCTAATAGCCACTTCAAGGAGCCTGAAAAAGAAACAACAGCAGCTTCAAGCTGATCAAGATCTACTCAACGACAGGTGGACTGATGTCCTGGCAGCCAAGGAATACGGACACGAGCGCCCCACTAAAAGTTACCCAAAGCGTAAACTGCTACCCCAATTCGATGACAAGGCGCTGGAGCCTGACCTACCAACTCGTAATGGGGCTGACCGACCACCACGTGGCCGGGACAAAGCGACAACTCAAGCCGAACACCAGCCCGCACTACCTCGCCGTAAAAACAGAGAAACAATGGCTCGAAGATACACATATGACCTGCGGCATGACCTGGAAAAAAGAGCAGGACAAACCAGTTCGATCTACGGATCGCGGGGGCACGCGCCGACGCGCAACAATGGCTATCCGGCCTGACGTGACAAACATAACCACGCCCGGGCCAAAAATCGACGAACTCCATCCGAACTACGCCACTACTTGGCCTGATATAGAGGCGCCGCACACCCCCTTTGCTTCACCGACGAAGTAATGGAACATGACTTCCCAGAAGGGTTTAAACCCATGAACATCGAATCATATGATGGGAAAACAGACCCCGCGGTATGGATTGAGGATTTTCTTCTCCATATTCATATGGCCCGCGGTGATGATCTTCACGCCATCAAATACCTCCCGCTAAAACTCAAGGGACCTGCTCGGCACTGGCTGAACAGTTTGCCCGAAAATTCAATTGGCAGCTGGGAGGACTTGGAAGACGCCTTCCTCGACAACTTCCAAGGCACATACGTCCGACCTCCAGATACAGACGACTTAAGTCACATAGTTCAACAGCCCGGAGAGTCAGCCAGGAAATTCTGGACTAGGTTCTTAACTAAAAAGAACCAAATCGTCGACTGTCCGGATGCTGAAGCCCTAGCGGCCTTTAAACACAGTATCCGTGACGAATGGCTCGCCCGACACCTCGGCCAAGAAAAGCCGAAGTCCATGGCAGCCCTGACATACCTTATGACCCGCTTTTGCGCGGGCGAGGATAGGTGGCTAGCCCGTAGCAATAACAATACAAGCGAACCTGGCACTTCTGAAGCCAGAAATAGCAACGGCAAGCCCCGACGCAACAGACACAAGCGTCGAAACAACGGTGATAACACCGATGATACGGCGGTCAACGCTGGATTCAGTGGCTCTAAATCCGGTCAGCGGAAGAAGCCATATAAAAAGAACAATTTGGGCCCGTCCAGCTTGGACCGCATACTCGATCGTCCTTGTCAAATCCACGGCACTCCTGATAAACCAGCCAATCATACCAACAGCAACTGTTGGGTTTTCAAACAGGCCCACAAGTTAAATGCCGAGAACAAAGATAACGGGTCGCAAAGTGAGGACGATGACGAGGAGCCCCGGCCACCGAACACAGGGGGACAGAAGAAGTTCCCCCCCCCCCACCCAAGTTAAAACGGTGAATATGATATATGCTACGCATATCCCCAAGAGGGAGCGCAAGTGCACTCTCAGGGACGTCTACGCGATGGAGCCAATCACCCCAATGTTCAACCCATGGTCATCCTGCCCGATCACTTTCGATGCAGGGACCATCCGACCAGTATCCGTCATGGCGGTTCAGCCGCACTGGTCATTGACCCAATCATTGACGGAGTCCACCTCACACGAGTCCTCATGGACCGTGGCAGCAGTCTGAACCTGCTCTATCAGGATACAGTGTGCAAGATGGGCATCGATCCCTCAAGGATCAAACACACAAAAACTACCTTTAAAGGAGTCATACCAGGTGTAGAGGCCCGCTGTATGGGCTCAATCACACTGGAGGTGGTATTCGGATCTCCGGACAACTTCCAAAGCGAAGAGTTGATCTTCGATATCGTCCCCTTCCGCAGCGGCTACCACGCACTGCTCGGACGAACCGCATTCACTCGATTCAATGGGGTGCCACACTACGCTTATCTCAAGCTCAAGATGCCCGGACCACGCGGTGTCATAACAGTCAATGGGAACACAGAACGCTCCCTCTGTACCGAGGAGCACACCGCTGCTCTCACAGAAGAAGCACAGAGCGGCCTTTTCAAGTAGAACCTCAATTCGGCGGCCAGGTTCTTGGACACTGTCAAACGAGTCCGAACTACTCTGAAGCAGGACAATCCAGCTCGTCAAGAGCTTGCCTAGCAATTTGGCCTCCGTCCCAGTCACGATAAAACGGCAGTGTTCGTGCCGCACGTACATAACTACGCACTCAAAATACCAGGGGCACACACGGAGGCACAGCTGGATCGTGGTCCATAATATGGCTGAACCCCCCCTGAATCCACATACTTTCACTTTTCTTTTTTTA
This sequence comes from Triticum aestivum, assembly GCF_018294505.1. Classification (NCBI taxonomy): domain Eukaryota; kingdom Viridiplantae; phylum Streptophyta; class Magnoliopsida; order Poales; family Poaceae; genus Triticum; species Triticum aestivum. The sequence continues at coordinate 12,217,567 of NC_057814.1, forward strand.
TCCTTTTCAGGTTCCTTTTTCCAGGCCTTTCTTGCTGGCCTGGTTGGCGGACCTATCAAGGGACGGATACACCAAGATGGTGAGAAGCATTGATCGTATAAGAGAATTTTCGGGTCGTCTCTTTAAATGATCGTTATGCCTGTTTTCAGTACCCACACGTAGCTTTCCCTTGGTCGTGGCATGTTAAATAGCCCGGTTGCTTATCGCACTACTTGTACAAATTCAACTATAATGGAATATAGTTTGTCTTTTTCTTTTTGATATTCTTATCAATTGCATCCGTACATTCTGGTAAGCCTTATTTCGCCAGGGGCTTCATTACGCCCATAATACGGCACCAAAGTCCGAACACTCTTTACAATATAGTTCGGCACCCCGAAATTTAGCATTATATGCATCGGCTCCGAATCATGTCTTTGGTCAATAGTTGGGTTGCACGGCTCCTGTGCTTACTACCTTACGTTCCGCTATATCGGCTAGGGTAGTAGAGGGAGAACTACTGCGATTGTGTCCTGGTTCTTCCGGATGAGCACCTCAGTAGAGAAAGCCGAAAACTGACTGTCATGATGGGGCGTGAGCCGGTCAGCTGTTCGAGAGGTTACAAAATCTTTTGCGATTAATTCCGCATTATGCGACGAATCGGTTTCTTATCCGATTAAATGTTCGCAGCATCCCAAGTTCGGACTTACGAATACTAGGGGCTGCGCTAAATTTCTATTATAAAACTCCTATGGCTAAGTGAGGGTGATAAAGTCACATAGTCTGATTGCCTGGTTCGTTGCGCTAAACACCTCCTTCAAGGACCAAAACTTTGGATCAAGAGTGTTTAGATTCCATCCCGAACACCCCCGTACTACCTACGTGGGGGCTGAAGCCGACGACTGGCCAACTCTCAGATTTAACTAAACGGCCGCACAGGAGGAAATATGTGAGATAATAAACAAGCATTATATTACATAAATAACTTTGTTTCGTCATACAAGCCAAGATAACACGAATGCATTCATTCGAAGATAATGACTTTGGCACACTGGCCTGCTAAAATGCGGGATCCCTCCAGAACATCACCAAAATAACGCTCGGGCGTGCGGTGGTCCTTGCCCGCGGGCGGTCCCTCGGTCGCGAGCTTGACGGCGTCCATCCTCGCCCACTGCACCTTGACACGGGCGAAGGCCATCCGCGCACCTTCAATGCAGACCGGCCGCTTGATGGCGTCAAGCCGAGGGCAGGCATCGACCAGACGCTTCACGAGTCCGAAGTAACTGCTGGGTATGGCTCCGCCAGGCCACAGCCGGATTATCAAATCCTTCATGGCTAGTTCGGCCACCCTATGCAGTTCGACCAACTGTTTCAACTGATCGCTAAAGGGCATCGGATGTTCTGGCGCAAGGTATTGCGACCAAAACAGCTTCTCCGTTGAGCTCCCCTCTTCGGCACGGAATAATTCCGCAGCATCAGCAATGCTGCACGGCAGATCCACAAACGCTCCTGGCGAAATCCAAATCCGGGTTAGTAATAAGTACCTTTTCTTCACATACTTGCTTTGCATAATGAAGGCCTTACCCGTCGTAATTTTCTTGGCCTCTTGGATTTCCTGGGGGGCGCCCTGGGCTTCAACCCGGGCATCTTGCGCGCTTGATCCGCAATCTTGCGCTCCAAGGACTCGCATTTCTTTACAGCGTCCTGGAGCTCTTGTTGGACCTCACCAACCCTGGCCTCGTGCTTTTCACGGACGGACTGTTCATCCGCCGCTCTCTTCTCGGCTTCGGCTAGCGCGGCCTTGAGGGTCTCCACCTCTGTCGCAGCTCCTACAAATATCATGGCAGTATTGTCAACACAAATCATTTATCCTTTCTGATATACAGAAGGGCATGGCATACCTTGTTTGTCCTCCAGCTGCTTTCTCACACGGCCGAGCTCTTCCTGGGCCCGCGCCAGACTCTGCTTTAGTCTGGAGACTTCGGCAGCATGGGAGGTCGCCGCCAGCAGCAACGCCTGCTTTTTCAACATAGACATGTATTGCTAGTTTCCTGCGAAAATTATTTGATCCTCTGTCCGGCTTTTTCTTTCCGAACACCGAACAGAGTCCCAGGGGCTACTGTCTAGACTGTGATATTCTTTTTACATAATTGCGTTGCTTACCTCAAAGCCTGTTAGAAGGCTGGTGCAGGCTTCTGTCAGTCCGTTCTTAACGGACTGCACCCTCTCAACCACCGTACCCATGAGGGTACGGTGTTCCTCGACAATGGAAGCACTTCGTAGCGCTTCCTGTAGAGTGTCCGGTGCCTCTGGTTGGACAGAGGTCACCGGCGCAATAGGCACACCCCCTTCTCTCGAAGAAGGCTACCTGCCGGATTCCGAAGATGAAGACCGCTCGAGGTCGGTACGAGCCGGACTGCAAGTACACAATTTAATATGTTAAAACAATGAAGAAAAGAGGCTGGGTGTATGCGTCAGGATCTTTGAGTACTCACGATCCGGCCGGGGGCTTATGTGTTGGAATCATTAGATCACCACCTTCATCTTCAGTGATCTTCATCGCATCAGGATCCACGTTCGACATGTTTTTAACTGGGAACATCATGAGAGGCTCCTACTGTGATTAAACAAAGTCAAAATTTATTGTTCATATTTACATGGACCACCACTTTGGAAAGAGGGAATAGGTAAGGAAGAGTAGAGATCATTAAGAACAGAGGTTAAGCTACAGAGATCAAGAAGGTCGAACAAAAAGCCTTATTAGATTCCTTGGCCCTACGAATCAAGAAGACTTCAAACAACATTTTGGTGTCTTTCGAAGTGACCTTAGTCTCTGGCATCTTCGCGAAGATGCCAAACCTGTGTGCCTTCTTTCCCTCCTTCACGTGATTGGACGTGACACTTGCCTCCTCCTTCGTAATGATGTCTACGGACATTTCTCGTCTTGGCCACGGCCCTTTCCTACTCTTCCTCCCACTTCCTCCCCCGGCTCCTAATCATCTTCTTGCATGAAAAAAAAAATCACTTCTTGTGTTGGGACAATTGGATCACCACCTTCATCTTCATTGACCATGGCAGTCTTGACGGAATTGGCAATCAAGGACAGCCACTTGCTTTGCCCATTCTACATCATCCAACAATACATATAGATGAAGTGTTTGTTCTCCGTACTGTGGTATAACATGCACGTACATACGGAATAGCAAAGGAAGATAATGGATGGTCAATATGTCGCAACATTAGGCAAATCAATAAAATGACCAACGCATAGAGCAACAAGCCACAAAACTTACAAGGTCGAAGAGTGACTCGCCACTTGGAAACCGGTTTTGCACTTGTCTGCATGTGTTGCAATACTTGTTGATGGCCTCTTGAATGTTGTGCCATCGATGACTAAGCGACTTCGGATTTCGATCATGAATCACTTTGATGCAGTAACCATTATATCACTTTTGCTCGTGAAACCAATCATGCACACTTTACCAAAATGCCCCGCCATTTTGCTTCGTGCCATGAAATAAACCGATACTAGTGGCCAATCACGCCTCACACAATAATTCATCATGTTGGGTGCACATCTGCTAGGTGTCTGGCTGCGGCTCGAAGTCCTACACACCCGACATTTGCGACTGGAAAGCGCCGCCAATTGCGACTCTTTGAAGATCGTAGTCAGTATTGTGATCGACGATAAACGAGATTCGATGGCCAGAGGTGAGGGAGGATAGGGACACTCTCAAATATGAGGAATCAACAGAGGAAGCATATGAAGGAAAATTAAACTACGTAGGGGATGAGTCACGTAGGGATGCAGAGTGATCACGATATCACGAATTCACGAGAATACTCGTGTATAGCTAGCTTCCGATGTTGCGCGTGCGTCCTTGATGATGCACGTAGGGAAGCAGAGTGATCACAGTCTGGACGATGGTGCCCAGCACGGCCATGGAGCCCAAGACCCACGCCACGGCGAGCCACGGGTTGCGGAAGCGGTGCCGCATGACCCAGGCACGCCACCGGTTGAGGCGCGACCGGTGGTGCGACCGCAGCCTCACGCCCACCGTGCTCAGGTAGTGCCCGCCGGACGGGTCGAAGACGAGCCCCTGCGCCAGCCCCCGGAACAGCGCGCACACCTCGGCGTCGTCGCCCAGGTGGTGCTCAATGACCCCGTGCCGCGACAGCAGGGCCACGTCCTCCGGCCCGCCCAGCAGCTGCGACATGAACATCACATACGCCGTCACGTAGCTGGTGGCGCCGCTGGTGGCCGTGTCGTCGTACCGCTGCTCGTAAACGAGGACGTTGCGGAGGATGTAATTGGTCCTCTCGTCCACCCTCACTTGCGCCATCCTCAGCACCCCGTCGGAGAAGGTCACGTCCAGCAAGGGGCGCCGCGAGCTGCCGTCCGCTTCACTGTTCAACCGCCTGAACTTGACACCGGCCTCGTGGTACTCGATGGCTCGCCGGAATCTTCCATAATCACCGCATGCGCCTCTGCAAGGACGATTATTAACACAACTGAGATAGAGGTAACCGTCGCAAAAAAGAACAGGTAGCTACTCACAGTGACTTGTCGAGGTTGCTTGGCCTCAGTATTCATGGCACAGATGTACCAAATGGTGGCACTTCGCCGGTGGAAAGCTGGTCGCTGCCGGGGCGTCATTCATAATTCTTTTGATGGTCCTCCAGGCTAGCTCTTCAACCGTGTCCATTCCATTTCCACCAATGCCGTATCGCAAGCGGTGGATCCTCTGGACGACGAAGAATGGTATCTGGTTCTCCAGCATCATCAAGTCATGTTCGATACTGATGACAACGCTGGTCCTCGGCCTGCAGTTCCCTTGTCCATTGTTGTTGCTGCTGCACCCTGGAGCTGGAGGTGGAAGCGGCGGCGGCTCATAGCCGAGAAACTTGAGCACTGTAATCAGCTGGAACCCATCGAGCAGTAGCATCCTGCAGAACGCGCCCCACTCCATGGCGACGTCTCCGTCGTAGCGGCTCCTGGCGTCGGCCTCAACGGACGCTATGGCCTCCATGTACTCTTCCACCGACGGCCCGCCGTCTTGGAGGGCGTAGGCCAGGTTCTCTAGCTTGCGCTCGTCGGTGCGCCGCATCTCCTCCGTGGCGGAGTCGCCGCGGTGATATGGCCCAGGGACAGGAACCTCGGCTGGTAGGCGCCCTCGTCGGCGGCGAGGAACGTCTCGGGAACGCGATAGATCTCTGGTTTCCCTGGTCGGGGCACCCGGCTAGCACACATTTCATGCATGATGATTTCGGAGAGCTCGTGAATGCGGCCATCGATGTCAAGGTCATTGCCGCCGTTGGCATCGGTTAGCCCTGCTTGTGCATATGTATACGGAGATTATCAGGCCAGTGGACATAGATTGCAACAAGGTGAAGCTGGACTCACCAGTCAAGGTATCGGCGAAGGGTGGTACTGCTGCAAGCTCAACTCCGTTCTCCGGCATTGGAGCGGCACTGCTTCCCGACGGAATCCGGGACACTTGGCTGAAGAGTCCAAAGATGCTAAAAGAGTTGGGCACTTGGCTGCCGAGTCCACACTATTCACATGGAATGGAAGCCAGGCGGACAACGACGCACTAGTCCATTTTAGTCTCTCCTTTCAAATGGGTCGCTTTACCCTTAGGATTTATTTGGATTTCTGTATTGGAAAGCCCCGTATTAAACTGGACTGTAATTTCAATTCAGTGAGGAAACAAAAATGGCACGAGGTGGGCAGCCGCCGGAGACCTGCTAGATCAGATCTCGCATGGTTGAGTTCTCCGGTGGGTGTTGTGTCGGCGGCGTGGGCTCTGGCGGGTGTGCACTACCAGGGAAAATCTTATAGGCAGATGTTTACTAGTAGCGCGGGTTTATACCACTCGCTACTGCTACTTACTAGTAGCGCGGGTTTTTATCCCTCGCTACTGCTAAGTTGTTAGTAGTAGCGCGGATTTTCACCCCTCGCTACTACTAAGCGGTCTCTACCGTGCCCCCCGGAATATGCCATAGTAGCAGTGAGGGGTATAAATCCGCGCTACTACTAACAACTTAGCAATAGCGAGGGGTAAAAACCCACGCTGCTACTAACTACATGGTTTTTGAAGAGTCCTGAAATCCCCATCTCCTTCCCCAAATCCTTCCTCTCCCCCGTCACTCCCCCCCCTCTCTCTCCATAGGCTCTCACATGGACCCCCTACGCATGCGCGCCTCCTCCTTCATGGCGCCAAAAGATGCGGCCGCCTCGCGCCGCCGACATCCCAGAGCTCGCCGGTCTTCCCCGCATCTCCATGCCACCACGCTGGAGCACCTCACCACCAGCGACCAACCCCACTACTACTCCATCTCCTTCCTCTCTCCCTCGTTTTTCTTTTCTCTCTCTTCCACTAGTTTGACTCATCCTCCCATGTCCTTGCTCGTGCAGGTCGTCGCCATGGACGACCAGGAGCTCGCTGCCTTGGCTGCGAAGAGGAGCCCAACGCCGCCACCTTTGCTAGGCCATGGATCCAGGCCCTCTGCAGCAGGCGTCACTGGATCTGGTCTGCCGCTTCCCCTTCCGCAGCTCCGGCGACCCCTAGCGTCGCTGGATCGAACCATTGCTGCCATTGACAGCACGCACGGGATTAAGAATTTTTTTTTTTTTGAAATTAATAGTAGTAGCGCGGTGGTACCCACGCTACTACTGACAGACGTAGTAGTAGCACGGACGCACCCGCGCTACTACTACAAGTTAGCTGTAGCGCCGTAGTAGTAGCGCGGGCACCCGCGCTACTACTAGCTATTTAACCCGCACTACTACTAGGCTTTTCCCTAGTAGTGGTGGGCTTGGCAGTATCCGGTGGTTTCGGGAGCTGATGGTGCTCTGGCGTGGTGGGCGCCTTGGTGAGCGTGTCCGGCGGAGATGGGCTTAGCAAGGGTGGCGGGCGGTGCGGGTCTGTCGGGGCGGCGTCGTTCTGGTCGCCGTGCCCTGACGGTGGCCGGCGGAGTAGCAGTTGTGTTCTCCCTTCTCCATTGTCACTCTCGGCGTTGTGTCTGGACGGGGAGCTCATGCTCGGGTGGGTCTGTTCGGCGCCCAAGGGGAGTCAGAGTTGAAGTTCTGGGTAGGTGAGATTGGGTTCGATCCGGGCGGTGCTCGCGGGCAATGGGGTTCCTCTCTGCGCGTGTGCGTGGGCGCGGGTGGTGGTCAGGACATCACATCATTGTTGGGCAGCAACACGGTGTCAAGTGTCACAAACAAGACGTCTTGCAACGGTGCTCGACGACGGCCCTCAGAGTCACGACCTCGCGGGGTTTTTGTCCTCCTAGTCCACTGGGACTGGCTAGAGACACAGGGATGGGTCCCCACGATGGTGGCGCTGTCCCAGACTCCGTGCCTGAAGTTGGGGCTAGGAGTGGTTGGTACTCCATACTTTGGCGGTGGGTGATGCTTGATACTCGTATGCTGGGGAGGCGGCTCTCGATGGCGATATGCATGGTTGGCTCTACGGTGCGCATCATGGCGGCGGCGGTGGCTTCCCTCTTGGTCCAAAGTACGTTTATCATCACCCAGATCTTAGGTTTGTGGGTTCCGAGCATATCGTATTTGTCCTGGGGTCTCGTTCACATGGGTGAGGTGCGAGAAAAAGCTCAGCGCTTTTGCACCGCAAGATGACGCTCCCGGGCGCCGCTCTCTCTTTGGAGACATCGTCGTGGATGTCTTTCGCGTCAGAGTTCCAAGTAAGCCCCTAGTCTGGTTTGGCTAGGCAGCGACGACAATTTGCGTCATGTTCCCTCTCGAGGGCATTGCCAAAGAAATAGGTGTCTTACGGTGTAGCGTGTGTTTGTTCTCAGATTTCCCCCGTATTCTTCTTTGGTAGCATAGTCCGCTGCATTCTAGGTGATCCGGGTATCCTACGATATGCTTGACGGTTTCCTCACCACCTTATATCATTCGGCCCAGTACTCTATATAGATTCGTTGCTTTATTTATAAAGAGAGCAAGAGCCCTTCTTAGAAGAAAAAAAGACTACGCAAGAAACTCCTGTACCGTCATCATCTTCCTCGTGTGGGATTTCGTTTTAAAGACATTCTTTCCCACTGGAATCTGTTGAGCGATCGGGTTTCGGCTGAAGGATGTTTAACAGCAACGGGTTTTCGGCACTCTCTCTCCACTGGATCCTCCTCCTCCGACTTCATCACTGCCTAGTAGATTATCTCGATCGGAATGATCCGTCTCTGATGATTCACGCCTTCTCCTCCTTCGCGGCACCCAACACAATCCACAACAATTACTTGTAGAGTATCGCCTGGTTCAAAATGCAGCTACATATCTTGCGGAGCCGCGAGCTTCTCCGCATCATCGTCTGCCAGCCGAACAAGAATCTCTGCTAGCATCGGGGTGATCTCCATCGTCACTACATGCTAGGGTTAGGATTTGAGAGAGTAGGGGAAAGAGACGAACACGGGAGATGACAACATTTCCTTCACCGACGCGTTTTATTTTTGGATTTAACGTGACCAGGCGTGGGGCACAGGTGGATACCTGAAAAGCAAAGGGCCTTTCCACAAAAAAGAGATACCACGTGGAGGCAGGCAGCTCTCTATGGTAGCCAGGACCGTACAAGTCCGTAGATGTTACTCCCTCCATCTCAAAATTAGTGATTTAACTTTGTACTAACTTTGTATTAAAGTTAGTACAAAGTTGAGTCATTTATTAGGATGGAGGGAGTATGTAATTGCATTCATAAGCACCGTATGAGTTGAGGGATGTTTCCGTTGCGTGTCGGTGAGTTAAAGGACACCTATTAGTCAGTAATTTTCTCAGATCAGACATAGGTGCTGCTGGAAAGCATTGTGAGCAAACTGAGAATGTGGCGTGCAGCCGTCCATGTGCTGAAAATATGGGCGTGTTGGTTTCTTGCATAACCTCACGCTGCAGTGTATCTACCATCCTGGTGAGTCTAGCCTGCCAATCTGATGCAAAACTGTGTTGAGATGTATGTCTGGTTGTGTGGCATGACGTGGGGCAGGCAATGTGAGATATCCGTTTGGTAGAATGTACTTCCCTCCATTTACTATACAAAGCTACTATAAAAAATACACTTTGCATCTATACAAGGCCACCAACAATAATCGAGACAACAAGTTAATGATATTTTCTCAAAATAGCAATCTATTTAATACTTGAATGCATGCAGTCATAATGACACTCCAATCAGCTTTCTTCTTTTTTGCATGCGTGCGGTTTATTAATGATCTCACTAAACGATAGAAAAAGTGGATTTAAAAAGCAAAACATTAAATTTTATCTTCATACCTGTATTATGAGTTTGTGACTTTGTATATAAAAATGGAGGGAGTATGAGAAATCAGTCAGGTACTTTCCCAAAGCATGACGGCGACAAAATTCCACGACGAGACTAAGCCGCCACCAACGTGGGCGGTCTTGCCGAGCAGGCACAGCCGGGGCCTCCGCCACCGACGCAGCTCCTGCACAGGCGAGCCTCCGACTCCGACGCGGAGTAAACCGGCGAGCGGACACTACTAGGAAAAGGCCTACTAATGGCGCACCTAATTTGGCCATTAATGGCCATTAGTGCCACGCCATTAGTATATTTTACTAATGGCGCACCACTGGTGCGCCATTAGTATCTGGTATACTAATGGCGCACCCTGATGCGCCATTAGTATATACAACAGTGCGCCATTAGTATGCCTCCCAGGGGCCATCTATACGCAGGTGCTTTGGCATACTAATGGCGCACAACAACAGGATGCGCCATTAGTAACTTCGGCATACTATTTTTTTTTCAAATATTTTTTCAGAAATATTTAAAAAAAGTTCAAAAAATTTTTTTTCAGAAATATTTTTTTCAAAATTTTTTCAAAAAAATATTCAAATTTTTTTTCCAATTTTTTCTTAATCTCTGGTCACTATGGCTTAACTTCACGGTTCTATCCAACCCCTGCACCACCTCACTTAACAGCCACTTGTTAATATATCTATCATATCAATCCTATTAAACCTTGTTGATGTCTAGGACTTTGTTCATATTCATGAGTATGATGAAATTTTGAAAAATATTTCAAACTTCCCTGTCATATTACGAATCATTTTTTTAAAAAAATCCAAAAAAAAATTCAAAACCAATTTTTTTTCTGTTACTAGTGGCGCACCTAGCAACCGGTGCGCCACTAGTAAGTTTGAAATATTTTGAATTTTTTTGCCTCCAGATCTTGAAAGCCCCGTATCTTTTTTTCTGTTAGGTTTTTGAGGATTTATCTTGAAAGCCACTCGAAAATGTTTAACTTTTCGAGTAGATGATTTTTCATATAAAAAACTTTTTCATCCGAGTTCGTATGCAAAAGTTATGCCCATTTAAAGAAATTCCAGAGAGATTTTGCAAATAAAGTCGAAATTCATATTTGTTAATTTTCCCAACAACTGGACCACATATCACATGGGAATCTTAATTTTTTTATTTTTTTTGACATTTCCATCATTTTCTTTTATTTTTTTTAAACTGAAAAGGCGGTCGGGGGGGGGGGGTGCGTTTGGTGGAATGGGCGAAGTTACTAATGGCGCACCGTTGGGGTGGTGCGCCATTAGTAGTTCAACTAGTAATGGCGCACCACCCCAACCGTGCGTCATTAGTAGTTTTCCAAAAAAAAATTGTGCCATTTGAAATATTTTAAATATTCGCATATAAAAAGTTGTGCCATTTGAAAAAATGTTTGTGAACACTTAAGAAATGTTTGCATGTTATAAAAAAAGTTCTTCATGACTTTTCTGAAAATATTAAGCGTGTGTTTAAAAATGTTCACTGTATATTTTTGAAAAGTTCAATGTGCAAAAATTTAACTTATACTCCTGGATGAAGATCTATCGCCCTGGATGAAAGTGACTGATGCAATTATATTTTCAGGCACCTGAGGTATTGTCAGTCCTGTTTTGAGTTGGCGTTGTACTATGTGTCCGTGTTGAATGAACGTGTGGTGCTCTTTGAAAAATGAAATAAGAAAATAAACACAGTACTTGGTACAGGGCCAAGTTACTAATGGCGCATCATTGGGGTGGTGCGCCATTAGTAGTTCAACTAGTAATGACGCACCACCCAACCGTGCGCCATTAGTAGTTTTTCAAGAAAAAAAATTAAACAATATTTGTAACAAAATTACTAATGGCGCACCTGTGAGTGGTGTGCCATTAGTAGTTCAACTAGTAATGGCGCACCGTGGGAGTGGTGCGCCATTACTAGTTGAACTACTAATGGCGCACCGTCCCACGGTGCGCCATTAGTAGTTTAAAAAATAAAAATAAAAAAAATTTGAAAAAAAAATTGAAACATAATTACTAATGGCGCACCGTGGGATGGTGCGCCATTACTAGTTCAACTACTAATGGCGCACCATCCCACGGTGCGCCATTAGTAGTTTTAAAAAAATTAAATTTTTTTTTTACTAATGGCGCACCGTGGATGTGGTGCGCCATTAGTATTTAGTAATGGCGCACCACATGTACAGTGCGCCATTAGTGGCCATTCCATCTATAGCCCTTTTCCTAGTAGTGGGAGGAGCACGGATATCCTGCAACGGGTCGCAGCGGACCACGGAGGTCTGACCAGTGGACAAAGAGGGAGTTCAGATGGCGGGGTTGAGGCGGACATGGAAGTTCTCACCGGTTGTGGACCAGGGAGCTTCGACCGGCGGCAAAAAAGGGAGCTCCGACAGGCGGCGGCGATTGGTTTGCATGTTCGATCCGATCTGATGCGTGAGAGAGGAAGGGGAAGAGAGATATGATTGGTTGTGGTGGCAATTTTCATGTAATTCTAGAAAATACCAAGGTCAATCTCATGTACCGCTTCGCTTTAAGTGGAGCCACGGGTGCAGGCGCGAGGCTGCATCAGGGAAACGCTCGATTCCTGCGTTCCTCTCAGCCTGGCTGAGAAGCCTCTTTTTGCATCTGTCGGGCCAGGTCGAGGAGGCCACACAAGTAACCAAACGGGCTGGATCAAGCATGCGTGATACGAGCCAGGTGCGAGTCACCCATCCAAACACGCCTATGTGCGTGTTGTCTGCATGCCCTGCTTCCGTGAGTCCTGGGCACTGAGAGGCGTGTGCTTGACCTACCCAAGACTTCCCTCGACTCGTCGTCGGGACCGGGCCAAAATATTGTACTCTACGCTACACCCACTTTTGCAATGCTTGTCTGGGCCGGTGGTTTGCGCAGCCAGGAAAGCGAAAACGAATGGTAATGATTGAGAGAGAGCGCCGACGGGGAGAGGATAAGGTCGAGGTGAGAGAATATGTGTCTCACGTCCAGCGGGCCCGCCCAGGCACGATCCGTCCCCTAATATCCATACAAAATTTTGCAATGTAGTACGTACATCACCAGACGGCCAAAATCGACAGGAAACCGTCATATAAACCGATAGCAAACGGGTATAATTCACATATGACATCACCAAAATGATCATTAGACAAGCGTAGTTCACATAGTTCAAACGTCTGGCAAATTCTAACTAGATACTAGGATCTAGATTATATGAGTGAGCGTAGCTTCACCACTTCCTTGCCGGCTCTTTGCCCTTCGGTCGTCAGCGCTGCTGTGTGCTTCCGCGGCAGGTGGTGAGTCAAAGTTGGTGCCATCGAAGTCGGACGGTCCATCGTTATCTAAGGAATCAGAGATGACAATGTAGCCCTTCAAGTGCTGGGCGATGCGGTCTTCTTTGTGCTTGAGCTTGGCCACCCTCGCCGCCTCAGCAGCCTCCTGCTCAGACTACGCAATGCCGAGCCGGAGCGCCTTGACGTTAATGCTCTGGAACCGTCGGGCGGCCGTCTCCACCGACGAAAGTGACTGGCGGTACACCCATTGCAAGAGACCCTCATGTATGGGAACGCAGTAGAAAACAAAAAATTTCTGACTTCCGCACCAGCCCAGGACCACTATGGAGACTGCATACAAGGTTTGATCTTTTTCGTTACCGTCTCGTAGCGCAGCGGGAAGTAGAGTCGATGATGATCGGCGGTGCAGATCCCCGCAGCTAGGATTTACAACTTCCCAACCGCGAGGATGTATTCCCTAATCTGCCCCTCGGATAGCCCTCCGGGAGGTGGTCGGACAGTCCCCAGGACGGTGTCGCGGACAGCCGTTCGGGAGGACCTTTCAAACTCGGATGGTCACTCGGACAGCCCTTTGGGAGGACCTTTGAAAATCAGACAGTCACACGGACAGCCCTTCGGGAGGCACTCTCGAACTAAGACCGAAACTACGATCTCTCTATAGAGTTGCACACATACGGTGTCATCTATCCGGCAGGGCTTCGCCGTCCATAACTAGTTCCCACCGGAACCTAGACAACCTTTCGGCTCTACGAAACTATTTCGCGGGGAGGGAGAGAGAAGCAAGATCATTGCAATGGCACTTGTATCTGAGAAAAAGTGAGTGTGGAGAGTGCATCTCCACCTCTATTTATAGGATAACCAAAGGGGTAAGCGGAAACATAAAAAACCCAAAATGCCCTCACTTTATGTCACACATAAAAGGGCATAAAGGGATGACAAGTGGATCTCCATAGAGGAGCTACATCCTCCATCGTCCCACCTTCATGGGGGGCCCCCAAAGGGGGTTCCTTGATCCACAAGTCCTTCTAGAAGCCTTTTGGGAAAAGCCCCAAAAGGTGGCTTTCCATAAATATCCCAAAAAGCACTTTCACTATTCATGACAACATTTTTCAGCGTCTGTTCGAACTGAAAATATTTATGTGGGCTTAAAACATTTCCAGTACCCACTAAAATAATTTTCAATGCATTACGAAACAATTCCCGATTAGTGATTTTCATCTACGAAATGCATCTGAAGTGGTTCCGGCAGCTCTGGAGCAATTCCAGCTTTTATCCCGGAAAATTCCAGAA
>NC_057814.1:12295917-12300295 GCF_018294505.1 Triticum aestivum
CTCCTTCATGGCGCCAAAAGATGCGGCCGCCTCGCGCCGCCGACATCCCAGAGCTCGCCGGTCTTCCCCGCATCTCCATGCCACCACGCTGGAGCACCTCACCACCAGCGACCAACCCCACTACTACCTCCATCTCCTTCCTCTCTCCCTCGTTTTTCTTTTCTCTCTCTTCCACTAGTTTGACTCATCCCCCCATGTCCTTGCTCGTGCAGGTCGTCGCCATGGACGACCAGGAGCTCGCTGCCTTGGCTGCGAAGAGGAGCCCAACGCCGCCACCTTGCTAGGCCATGGATCCAGGCCCTCTGCAGCAGGCGTCACTGGATCTGGTCTGCCGCTTCCCTTCCGCAGCTCCGGCGACCCCTAGCGTCGCTGGATCGAACCATTGCTGCCATTGACAGCACGCACGGGATTAAGAATTTTTTTGTTTTTGAAATTAATAGTAGTAGCGCGGGTGGTACCCACGCTACTACTGACAGACGTAGTAGTAGCACGGACGCACCCGCGCTACTACTACAAGTTAGCTGTAGCACCGTAGTAGTAGCGCGGGCACCCGCGCTACTACTAGCTATTTAACCCGCACTACTACTAGGCTTTTCCCTAGTAGTGGTGGGCTGGCAGTATCCGGTGGTTTCGGGAGCTGATGGTGCTCTGGCGTGGTGGGCGCCTTGGTGAGCGTGTCCGGCGGAGATGGGCTTAGCAAGGGTGCGGGCGGTGCGGGTCTGTCGGGGCGGCGTCGTTCTGGTCGCCGTGCCCTGACGGTGGCGCGGAGTAGCAGTTGTGTTCTCCCTTCTCCATTGTCACTCTCGGCGTTGTGTCTGGGACGGGGAGCTCATGCTCGGGTGGGTCTGTTCGGCGCCCAAGGGGAGTCAGAGTTGAAGTTCTGGGTAGGTGAGATTGGGTTCGATCCGGGCGGTGCTCACGGGCAATGGGGTTCCTCTCTGCGCGTGTGCGGTGGGCGCGGGTGGTGGTCAGGACATCACATCATTGTTGGGCAGCACGGTGTCAAGTGTCACAAACAAGACGTCTTGCAACGGTGCTCGACGACGGCCCTCAGGAGTCACGACCTCGCGGGGTTTTGTCCTCCTAGTCCACTGGGACTGGCTAGAGACACAGGGATGGGTCCCCTACGATGGTGGCGCTGTCCCAGACTCCGTGCCTGAAGTTGGGCTAGGAGTGGTTGGTACTCCAATACTTTGGCGGTGGGTGATGCTTCATACTCGTATGCTGGGAGGCGGCTCTCGATGGCGATATGCATGGTTGGCTCTACGGTGGGCATCATGGCGGCGGCGGTGGCTTCCCTCTTGGTCCAAAGTACGTTTATCATCACCCAGATCTAGGTCTGTGGGTCCGAGCATATCGTATTTGTCCTGGGGTCTCGTTGTAACATGGGTGAGGTGCCGAGAAAAAGCTCAGCGCTTTTGCACCGGCGACGATGACGCTCCCGGGCGCCGCTCTCTCTTTGAGACATCGTCGTGGATGTCCTTTCCGCGTCAGAGTTCCAAGTGAAGCCCCGAGTCTGGTTTGGCTAGGCAGCGACGACAATTTGCGTCATGTTCCCTCTCGAGGGCATTGCCAAAGAACATAGGTGTCTTACGGTGTAGCGTGTGTTTGTTCTCAGATTTTCCCGTATTCTTCTTTGGTAGCATAGTCGCCTGCATTCTAGGTGATCCGGGTATCCTACGATATGCTTGACGGTTTCCTCACCACCTTATATCATTCGGCCATGTACTCTATATAGATTCGTTGCTTTATTTATAAAGCAGAGCAAGAGCCTTCTTAGAAGAAAAAAGACTACGCAAGAAACTCCTGTACCGATCATCATCTTCCTCGTGTGGATTCGTTTTAAGACATTCTTTCCCACTTGAATCTGTTGAGCGATCGGGTTTCGGCAGGATTTTAACAGCAACGGGTTTCGGCACTCTCTCTCCACTGGATCCTCCTCCTCCGACTTCATCACTGCCTAGTAGATTATCTCGATCGGAATGATCCGTCTCTGATGATTCACGCCTTCTCCTCGTTCGCGGCACCCAACACAATCCACAACAATTACTTGTAGAGTATCGCCTGGTTCAAAATGCAGCTACATATCTTGCGGAGCCGCGAGCTTCTCCGCATCATCGTCTGCCAGCCGAACAAGAATCTCTGCTAGCATCGGGGTGATCTCCATCGTCACTACATGCTAGGGTTAGGATTTGAGAGAGTAGGGGAAAGAGACGAACACGGGAGATGACAACATTTCCTTCACCGACGCGTTTTATTTTTGGATTTAACGTGACCAGGCGTGGGGCACAGGTGGATACCTGAAAAGCAAAGGGCCTTTCCACAAAAAAGAGATACCACGTGGAGGCAGGCAGCTCTCTATGGTAGCCAGGACCGTACAAGTCCGTAGATGTTACTCCCTCCATCTCAAAATTAGTGATTTAACTTTGTACTAACTTTGTATTAAAGTTAGTACAAAGTTGAGTCATTTAATTTAGGATGGAGGGAGTATGTAATTGCATTCATAAGCACCGTATGAGTTTGAGGATGTTTCCGTTGCGTGTCGGTGAGTTAAAGGACGACCTATTGTAGTAGTAATTTTCTCAGATCAGACATAGGTGCTGCTGGAAAGCATTTGTGAGCAAACTGAGAATGTGGCGTGCAGCCGTCCATGTGCTGAAAATATGGGCGTGTTTGGTTTCTTGCATAACCTCACGCTGCATCGTATCTACCATCCTGGCTGAGTCTAGCCTGCCCAATCTGATGCAAAACTGTGTTGAGATGTATGTCTGGTTGTGTGCATGACGTGGGGCAGGCCAATGTGAGATACCGTTTGGTAGAATGTACTCCCTCCATTTACTTATACAAAGCTACTATAAAAAATACACTTTGCATCTATACAAGGCCACCAACAATAATCGAGACAAAAGTTAATGATATTTTCTCAAAATAGCAATCTATTTAATACTTGAATGCATGCAGTCATAATGACACTCCAATCAGCTTTCTTCTTTTTTGCATGCGTGCGGTTTATTAATGATCTCACTAAACGATAGAAAAAGTGGATTTAAAAAGCAAAACATTAAATTTTATCTTCATACCTGTATTATGAGTTTGTGACTTTGTATATAAAAATGGAGGGAGTATGAGAAATCAGTCAGGTACTTTCCCAAAGCATGACGGCGACAAAATTCCACGACGAGACTAAGCCGCCACCAACGTGGGCGGTCTTGCCGAGCAGGCACAGCCGGGGCCTCCGCCACCGACGCAGCTCCTGCACAGGCGAGCCTCCGCCTCCGACTCCGACGCGGACTAAACCGGCGAGCGGACACTACTAGGAAAAGGCCTACTAATGGCGCACCTAATTTGGCCATTAATGGCGCATTAGTGGTGCACCATTAGTGCCATGCCATTAGTATATTTTACTAATGGCGCACCACTGGTGCGCCATTAGTATCTGGTATACTAATGGCGCACCCCTGATGCGCCATTAGTATATACAACAGTGCGCCATTAGTATGCCTCCCAGGGGCCATCTATACGCAGGTGCTTTGGCATACTAATGGCGCACAACAACAGGATGCGCCATTAGTAACTTCGGCATACTAATTTTTTTTCAAATATTTTTTCAGAAATATTAAAAAAAGTTCAAATTTTTTTTTTCAGAAATATTTTTTTCAAAATTTTTTCAAAAAAATATTCAAATTTTTTTTCCAATTTTTTCTTAATCTCTGGTCACTATGGCTTAATCTCAAGTCAAATCACACTAAGTGGTCAAACTTCCCAGAAGGTCACCCATCCTGACACTACTCCAACCCGAGCACGCTTAACTTCACGGTTCTATCAAACCCCTGCAACACCTCACTTAACAGCAACTTGTTAATATATCTATCATATCAATCCTATTAAACCTTGTTGATGTCTACGACTTTGTTCATATTCATGAGTATGATGAAATTTTGAAAAATATTTCAAACTTCCCTGTCATATTACGAATCATTTTTTGAAAAAAAATCCAAAAAAAAATTCAAAACCAATATTTTTTTCTGTTACTAGTGGCGCACCTAGCAACCGGTGCGCCACTAGTAAGTTTCAATTTTTTTGAATATTTTTGCCTCCAGATCTTGAAAGCCCCGTATCTTTTTTTCTGTTAGGTTTTTGAGGATTTATCTTGAAAGCCACTCGAAAATGTTTAACTTTTCGAGTAGATGATTTTTCATATAAAAAACTTTTTCATCCGAGTTCGTATGCAAAAGTTATGCCCATTTAAAGAAATTCCAGAGAGATTTTGCAAATAAAGTCGAAATTCATATTTGTTAATTTTCCCAACAACTGGACCACATATCACATGGGAATCTTATTTTATTTTATTTTTTTTGACATTTCCATCATTTTCTTT
>NC_057814.1:12300437-12306781 GCF_018294505.1 Triticum aestivum
TTACTAATGGCGCACCGTTGGGGTGGTGCGCCATTAGTAGTTCAACTAGTAATGGCGCACCACCCCAACCGTGCGTCATTAGTAGTTTTCCAAAAAAAATTGTGCCATTTGAAATATTTTAAATATTCGCATATAAAAAGTTGTGCCATTTGAAAAACTGTTTGTGAACACTTAAGAAATGTTTGCATGTTATAAAAAAAGTTCTTCATGACTTTTCTGAAAATATTAAGCGTGTGTTTAAAAATGTTCACTGTATATTTTTGAAAAGTTCAATGTGCAAAAATTTAACTTATACTCCTGGATGAAGATCTATCGCCCCTGGATGAAAGTGACTGATGCAATTATATTTTCAGGCACCTGAGGTATTGTCAGTCCCTGTTTTGAGTTGGCGTTGTACTATGTGTCCGTGTTGAATGAACGTGTGGTGCTCTTTGAAAAATGAAATAAGAAAATAAACACAGTACTTGGTACGGGGCCAAGTTACTAATGGCGCATCATTGGGGTGGTGCGCCATTAGTAGTTCAACTAGTAATGGCGCACCACCCAACCGTGCGCCATTAGTAGTTTTTCAAGAAAAAAAAAATTTAAACAATATTTGTAACAAAATTACTAATGGCGCACCTGTGAGTGGTGTGCCATTAGTAGTTCAACTAGTAATGGCGCACCGTGGGAGTGGTGCGCCATTACTAGTTGAACTACTAATGGCGCACCGTCCCACGGTGCGCCATTAGTAGTTTAAAAAATAAAAATAAAAAAAAATTGAAAAAAAAAATTGAAACATAATTACTAATGGCGCACCGTGGGATGGTGCGCCATTAGTAGTTGAACTAGTAATGGCGCACCATCCCACGGTGCGCCATTAGTAGTTTTAAAAAAATTAAAATTTTTTTTTACTAATGGCGCACCGTGGATGTGGTGCGCCATTAGTATTTTCACACTAATGGCGCACCGACACATGGTGCGCCATTAGTATTTAGTAATGGCGCACCACATGTACAGTGCGCCATTAGTGGCCATTCCATCTATAGCCCTTTTCCTAGTAGTGGGAGGAGCACGGATATCCTGCAACGGGTCGCAGCGGACCACGGAGGTCTGACCAGTGGACAAAGAGGGAGTTCAGATGGCGGGGTTGAGGCGTACATGGAAGTTCTCACCGGTTGTGGACCAGGGAGCTTCGACCGGCGGCAAAAAAGGGAGCTCCGACAGGCGGCGGCGATTGGTTTGCATGTTCGATCCGATCTGATGCGTGAGAGAGGAAGGGGAAGAGAGATATGATTGGTTGTGGTGGCAATTTTCATGTAATTCTAGAAAATACCAAGGTCAATCTCATGTACCGCTTCGCTTTAAGTGGAGCCACGGGTGCAGGCGCGAGGCTGCATCAGGGAAACGCTGAATTCCTGCGTTCCTCTCAGCCTGGCTGAGAAGCCTCTTTTTGCATCTGTCGGGCCAGGTCGAGGAGGCCACACAAGTAACCAAACGGGCTGGATCAAGCATGCGTGATACGAGCCAGGTGCGAGTCACCCATCCAAACACGCCTATGTGCGTGTTGTCTGCATGCCCTGCTTCCGTGAGTCCTGGGCACTGAGAGGCGTGTGCTTGACCTACCCAAGACTTCCCTCGAGTCGTCGTCGGGACTGGGCCAAAATATTGTACTCTACGCTACACCCACTTTTGCAATGCTTGTCTGGGCCGGTGGTTTGCGCAGCCAGGAAAGCGAAAACCAATGGTAATGATTGAGAGAGAGCGCCGACGGGGAGAGGATAAGGTCGAGGTGAGAGAATATGTGTCTCACGTCCAGCGGGCCCGCCCAGGCACGATCCGCCCCCTAATATCCATACAAAATTTTGCAATGTAGTACGTACATCACCAGACAGCCAAAATCGACAGGAAACCGTCATATAAACCGATAGCAAACGGGTATAATTCACATATGACATCACCAAAATGATCATTAGACAAGCGTAGTTCACATAGTTCAAACGTCTGGCAAATTCTAACTAGATACTAGGATCTAGATTATATGAGTGAGCGTAGCTTCACCACTTCCTTGCCGGCTCTTTGCCCTTCGGTCGTCAGCGCTGCTGTGTGCTTCCGCGGCAGGTGGTGAGTCAAAGTTGGTGCCATCGAAGTCGGACGGTCCATCGTTATCTAAGGAATCAGAGATGACAATGTAGCCCTTCAAGTGCTGGGCGATGCGGTCTTCTTTGTGCTTGAGCTTGGCCACCCTCGCCGCCTCAGCAGCCTCCTACTCAGACTACGCAATGCCGAGCCGGAGCGCCTTGACGTTAATGCTCTGGAACCGTCGGGCGGCCGTCTCCACCGACGAAAGTGACCGGCGGTACACCCATTGCAAGAGACCCTCATGTATGGGAACGCAGTAGAAAACAAAAAATTTCTGACTTCCGCACCAGCCCAGGACCACTATGGAGACTGCATACAAGGTTTGATCTTTTTCGTTACCGACTCGTAGCGCAGCGGGAAGTAGAGTCGATGATGATCGGCGGTGCAGATCCCCGCAGCTAGGATTTACAACCTCCCAACCGCGAGGATGTATTCCCTAATCTGCCCCTCGGATAGCCCTCCGGGAGGTGGTCGGACAGTCCCCAGGACGGTGTCGCGGACAGCCGTTCGGGAGGACCTTTCAAACTCGGATGGTCACTCGGACAGCCCTTTGGGAGGACCTTTGAAAATCAGACAGTCACACGGACAGCCCTTCGGGAGGCACTCTCGAACTAAGACCGAAACTACGATCTCTCTACAGAGTTGCACACATACGGTGTCATCTATCCGGCAGGGCTTCGCCGTCCATAACTAGTTCCCACCGGAACCTAGACAACCTTTCGGCTCTACGAAACTATTTCGCGGGGAGGGAGAGAGAAGCAAGATCATTGCAATGGCACTTGTATCTGAGAAAAAGTGAGTGTGGAGAGTGCATCTCCACCTCTATTTATAGGATAACCAAAGGGGTAAGCGGAAACATAAAAAACCCAAAATGCCCTCACTTTATGTCACACATAAAAGGGCATAAAGGGATGACAAGTGGATCTCCATAGAGGAGCTACATCCTCCATCGTCCCACCTTCATGGGGGGCCCCCAAAGGGGGTTCCTTGATCCACAAGTCCTTCTAGAAGCCTTTTGGGAAAAGCCCCAAAAGGTGGCTTTCCATAAATATCCCAAAAAGCACTTTCACTATTCATGACAACATTTTTCAGCGTCTGTTCGAACTGAAAATATTTATGTGGGCTTAAAACATTTCCAGTACCCACTAAAATAATTTACAATGCATTACGAAACAATTCCCGATTAGTGATTTTCATCTACGAAATGCATCTGAAGTGGTTCCGGCAGCTCTGGAGCAATTCCAGCTTTTATCCCGGAAAATTCCAGAAAGTTTCCCGAATGACTCTGGCTCCCTCCCAGAATTATCAAGCATGTGCCGAAACCAATTTGACTTAATAGTATATCCTGAAACAACTTTTCGGTTTCACCGAAACTCATCCGATGATCTCTCTCTATGGAACTTTTCCGCTGTCCGAAACTTTTTCGGTGATTTTCTCTGAGACTCCCTGTCTAGTATTCAGCAGATAGATGACCCTTAAGCGTGTGAACCTATAGGTTCGGTGAAGTATAGACATGACCCGGAACCCCTTCCGATCAATGATCAACATCGGAGCCGTGGACACCCATATTGACCCCTATACCCACATGAATGAATATTCGAGTGAACCTCCCGTTGCAGTGAGCTATTCATGTTGCTTCGCGATATGTCACAAACACCCGAGGTGAGATTTATTGCATCCCCGCGGACCAACAATTTGTCCACCATGCAAGTTACCTCATTACCGGTTTTGTTCTCTTTTCTCGTTTCCGTGTTCCGGCATCCCAGTGATCAAATCACAAGGTGTCTGGCCAGACGATTATGGATACCGTAACATCGAGAGGGCCTGAGAATATCTCTCCATCGTCGGAGGAGCAAATCCCAATCTTGAGATATCAAGTTACTTGACATACTTTTCCATGAACCCGTAAGCCACCGTAATAGCCACCCATTTACGGATGACGTTTAACAAACCCCAAAGTTCATGAAGCAATCATGAAGAAACTCGATACTCTCATGGTCTAAGGAATCATGCAAACGTTAACCATCTCTGTGTTATGTACCATTAAATTGTGACGAATGAATCTCATAGCATAACATCAATCCGGGTCGATTCAGCACAAATGTTCTCTTAACATTGTGCCCTCGAGGTTGCTGGCATAGACATGCCCACGATCAGGAAAACAGAACCATCTGCAACACTTGAGCTAGTCAGAGGCCAGACTAGGAATATATTTTACCGTTTATTATTCCACACGTGCATATGAGTCTTCCTCTGAGCCTCGTGGTTATTGCAGACTTGAGAACCATAGCAGTTATATCATGGAACATAAACATAATTTATGAACCGGGAGATAATCAATAACATTTATTATTGCCTCTAGGGCATATCTCCTACAGACTCCCACTTGCACTAGAGTCAATAATCTGGTTCATGCTAATGCACTTTACACTTATGGCATACTGGTGTAAAAAAATGCTTTGCATGTGGTATAGCGTAATGTCCATCGGATCTGAAAACTTCAGCTCCGTGTGTATCTCTGCATATCCTTGCGTTTTCACGCTTTCACAAAATTCATATTTTGCGCGGACTTGGCTTTGTATATATGTGAATCATTGGTCGAAACCTGATTCCTCAGACTGAGTTATGGAGCAACTATCTGCAATAGTGTCCCATTGACCAAAGCCTTCTTGGAACCATACCAAGTTCATGAATGAACTATATGATTCAACATGTTTGTCGTTGTCGCTTCTAAAGCGGCAACATACTTCGCCTCTGTTATAGAATTCGCCACAGTAACTTGTTTGGAACAATTTCCAACTATCTGCACCACCATATTGTGTGTTACACAAAACCCTCAATTTAAATCGAAAATCGCATGGAGAAATGATGAAGATTGTATCGATGTAACCTTTTACAACGAACTCTTCATGATCTCCACTTGCGAGAAAACATGTCATCAGTGCTACTTTAGGACTCAATGATCCTTTTTCACTGTTGTCCCATGATCAGTTCTTTTGATCACTTTGGTATCTATACTCGCAACAGGTTGGGAGTATTTGACATATCTGGTTGTTTTACATACCATGGAATACATGATTAATCCAAACACAGTAGTGTGTGGAATCTCCATCATGTATTTTGCTCATCAGTGTTTTGGGACACCGATTCTTGCAAAAACTCTTTCCATGCGACTTTGGCAAGAATCACTCCTTGTCGTTCTTAGTGCTATACGGTTTTAGCATCTTGTCAATATGTATTTTTGCTCAGCCCTATTAGGTAAATCTATCTCCATAGATCATTATGCCTAATATCAAGGATATTTAGCCCAAGCACTTCATCGAAAAACTATTTTTAAATGAAGTCCTAATTCGTGTCAAGAAATTTATTTCCAATTAACAATGTGTCAAGCACACAAGGTTTTTAGAAATATTATTATGCTCCCACTTACTTTCTTGAAACCGCAAGCATCTTCGTTACCCATTGATGAAGTCAAACCCCATTGACCATTCCATCAAAAACGAAGATTCCAACTCCATTTTGCTCTCTTATGTCCATTGCTGGAACTCTGAAGCTAGCATACTTACTAGCATACTCTGGACTGACAAAATACTTTGGATTGTATCACATACAAGTCCTAGGTTGTATTTTCATTTCATGGAAATTCTTTTGTCATCCATGTTTTATCTCATGTTTGAAATATGTATTAATTGCTAGTTTAACCCGAACCGAATTAAAGCATTGCTACGGTGAGACAATCTCATTGTAGTCAATTCCTTGAACTTGTTCTTGCAACAAATCGAGCTTAATGGATAAAACGTTTCTATCCGTATCAGTTTATCACTACTGGAATCAGCTAATTTGCCATCTGCCAGCTCTTTGCCGTCTGCTAGCTGACGGCAAAGAAGCTCTTTGCCATCAGCTACCCAAAAGCAGACGACAAAGAAGCTCTTTGCCGTCTGCCAGCTCTTTGCCGTCGGCCAGCGGACGGCAAAGAATCTTTGCCGTCCGCTGGCGGACGGCAAAGAGTGAGGTGGCCCCCACCCCCGCCCGTTTTTGAAAAACTTAACGGGCCACCTCTTTGCCGTCCGCTAGCAGACGGCAAAGAGGCAAAAAAGCGGACGACAAAGGGGGGCGGACGGCAAAGAGCCTACTACCTAACGGCCCGTACCCCCCCGCCCATTACTCACTTCTTCCCTCTCCCTCGCCGTTTCTCTCCTCCCACGCCGCCGCCCGCCGCCGCC
>NC_057814.1:12310795-12317803 GCF_018294505.1 Triticum aestivum
TTGAATCATCAGTATGCGTAACCAATATGTGTCTCCCGTTCGAAAGCGTCATAGTTATAAATATGCATGCATTTGCATATTTATAACCTTGATTCTTTCGAATTGTCCAACGCTATCCATGGACAGCCCGAGTATGTTTAGATTGGGTTCGTTTTCCCATATGCTTTGCTCCGGATCCGACGCAT
This sequence comes from Triticum aestivum, assembly GCF_018294505.1. Taxonomy (NCBI): domain Eukaryota; kingdom Viridiplantae; phylum Streptophyta; class Magnoliopsida; order Poales; family Poaceae; genus Triticum; species Triticum aestivum. Next base: position 12,310,981 of record NC_057814.1, read on the forward strand.
AAATTTCGTCAGTGCCTCCCCTGTTGTTCTCCGGGTACACATCCTCTCTGTTTATTGCAGAGACGTGTATCAGGAGAACAGCGGGGAGGTGCTGCCGAAATTTTGCGTAGGATCCGGGGCATAGCATGGGAAAATGAACCCAATCTAAACATACTCGGGTGGGATTAGGACCTATCATTACCTATTAGAGTGTAGGTTGCATGGACGTAATAAAATTGACAAAGTAGATCAACTGATGAATACATACATGGTGAATTATATATATATATATTTGTTGTCTGTCTAGTAGCTCTGAAAGTCAAGATGAGTGATCGTGCGTGGATGTACACCGGTCACACTGGTCAGAACAAATGGAGCACTGAATGGTTCACAAAAACCAAGGGGTTTGTGCGAGCCGCATTTGCAAATGGCCAGAGGAAAACCTGGTGCCCCTGTTTACGGTGCGGCAATTGGGAAAAGAGGACAGAGGCTGAAATGGGCAAACACCTGCAGAAGAGTGGTTTTACGCCCGATTATACGGTGTGGACATTTCATGGTGAGTCTGCCCAACGTGACCGAGCTGAGGTGGATCGTCGTCGCACCGACGAGCATGGTACCGGTATGGAAAACATGGTGCAAGATTTTGATGATGCTCGGGATTCGGACGAGGAGATGGAGGAATCTGCAAAGGGCTTCAATGAAATGTTGGAGTCTTCAAAACGTCCGCTCCATGAGCACACTGAGCTTTGTCAGTTGGATGCCATCTCACAAGTAATGGCTCTGAAGGCTCAGTTCAACTTGGGCAGAGAATGCTACGATGCAATGATGACAGTATTTGGACGCTTTCTACCCAAAGGCCATGTAATGCCTGCAAACCTGTACCAGTCGGACAAAATCCTCCGTGCACTGAAGATGCCCTATGATAAGATACATGCCTGTGAGAAAGGATGTGTCTTGTTTAGGCTTGACTATGCGGACTTGAACTGTTGTCCCATTTGCAAGTCTTCCAGGTATGTTGTGGTAGACAACGGTATGGGTGAGAAGACACAGACCAAAATCCCCGTTAGTGTTCTTCGGTATATGCCAATCATACCAAGACTTCAACGTATTTTCATGGTCGAAGAGACCGCCAGACAGATGACATGGCACAAAACGGGCAAAAGAACCGAACTAGATGCAGATGGGAATCTGATGATTGTACACACATCGGATGGTGTTGCGTGGAAAAAGTTTGATGAATTACATGGTGACAAAGCGGCAGATCCGAGGCATCCTCGAGTCGGCATCAGCACGAATGGGTTCAGTGTGTTTGGTATGACGACAGCCCAATACAGTTGTTGGCCCGTATTTGTCTTTCCACTCAATCTCCCCCCCGGACAGATTATGCAAAGAAAGAACATTTTCCTGACGTTGATAATTCCAGGGCCCAACTATCCGGGGAAAAATATGAATGTGTACATGCAACCGCTTAAGGACGAATTGCAAGAAGCCTGGGATAATGGGTTCAAGACATACGATGCCTATAGCAAACGGAACTTCATAATGCGTGTCTGGTACATGTACTCGACGCATGACTTGCCGGCGTATGCGCTATTCGTTGGCTGGTGTGTGCATGGAAGGTTCCCGTGCCCCACATGCAAGGGAGCTCTTGAGTTTCGTTGGCTTCAGGCCGGTCGCAAGTTTTCTTGCTTCGACATGCATAGAGTTCCTGAATCCTCGCCATAAGTTCAGGAAAGACAAGAAGAACTTCATCAGAGGTAGAGTTGTCAAAAACTCTGCACCACATGCATTGACAGGCCAACAGACCCTGGATCAGTTAAACGCTCTCGAGCCAGATCCCGAGCGTCCAGGGTACTTCAAGGGGTATAATTCTAAGCACGCCTGGACTCACAAAACATGCTTATGGGATCTGCCTTACTTCAAAGACCTCCTTTGCCCACACAACATCGACGTGATGCACACTGAGAAGAATATCGCCGAGGCACTTTTTGGTACATTGTTCGGCATAGATGGGAAGTCAAAGGATAATACTAAGGCTAGAGTCGATCTGGAGGCGCTATGTGATAGGCCGTTACAAAACATGAAAGAACCGAAAGGAAAGCAGAACTGGACGAAGCCAAAGGCATGGTTCAATCTTGGAAGGCCGGCTATGAGGGAAATTATCTTGTGGGTGAAAATGCAGTTGATGTTCCCCGATGGGTATGCAGCGAATCTACAGAGGGGAGCCAGTCTTGATAAATTGAAGATATTTGGTCTCAAGAGTCACGATTGGCACATATGGATTGAGCGGGTAATGCCGGTGATGTTGCGTGGCTTCATCCCTGAGGATGAATGGCTAGTACTGGCAGAACTCAGCTATTTCTTCCGTGTTCTTTGTGCGAAAGAACTATCGCCTAGCGTGCTAGAAGAAATGGAAGAGTTGGCGCCGGAGTTGATCTGCAAGTTAGAGAAGATCTTTCCACCGGGCTTCTTTAATCCAATGCAACATTTGATTTTGCATCTCCCGACCGAGGCAAGATTGGGGGGGCCCGTGCAAAATCGTTGGTGCTACCCAACTGAGAGGATGCAGAAGACGCTTCGACAAAAATGTAAAAATAAACGTAGAATTGAAGCATCGATGGCTGAGGCATTCACCACTGAGGAGGCGGCAAACTTCGTGACAGCACACTACGAAGCCAAAAATCGTCATTTGCATAATCCGAAGCCTCGGTACAATGCTGACGACCCTAAAAAGGGTGGATCCAACCTCAGCCTATTCAAAGGGAATCTCGCACCAGCCAGTGTTTCAAATCCAATATCTTTGGATAACGAACAATGGCGGACCATTTCGTTGTATATCTTCAACAACCTGATAGAAGTGCGGCCGTACATCGAGTAAGTTCTCGGTACATAGTTTCGCCACTTCTATTTCCTTTGAACTGCTCTTATTCCTGGATATTTCATACAGTCAATACGTCGCCTTATTCTCGTATGGAGCGGTGATCCAAAAGGATTCTGTCGAAGAGTATGAGCTTCTCGCAAAGCAGGGTGGCGGCTATCCCGGTTTCATCTCTTGGTTCAAAAAAACGGTAATTTCTATTAGACTTGTAGGCTAATTTGTAGGCGGCTATCCCGGTTTCATTCGCTAATTTGTGCGTAATGCAACAATTCTTTCATATTAAACTTGTAGGCTAATTCAGAGTCTATGGACGCCGAATTGAGACAAGTCACTAATGGTTTTGACTATAAGGTTCGTTCATTTGACAAATACGACATCAACGGGTATCGCTTTCGTACCTATGGCAAAGAGCTATCTATGGCCGACCGAAAGTCTACAAATTGTTGTGTATCTGCTATCGGCGAAGGAGGTACCGAGTATTATGGGAGAGTTGAAGCAATTTATGAACTTCTATTCTATGGTGAAAACCCACCGAATGTCGTAGTCTTCAAATGTTATTGGTTTCAGCCGAAGGAGACTAGAAGAACTCATGAACATATAGGGCTAGTTGAAATCAACCAAAGCACCCATTTAGATGTTCCTGATGTCTATATTACAGCTCAACAGGCGACCCAAGTATTCTATCTACCGTGGGCCTGCCAAACTAATCCAAATCTGAAAGGTTGGGATGTCGTTTATGAAGTGCCGCCACGTGCTAGACTATCTCCCCCAAAGGAAGAGGATTATGAACCTCACATTAACCCAGACACATATGAAGGAGAATTCTTCCAAGAGACACGTCTTTCCAAAAAGCGTTTCAAGAACCGCTATACTTCACCCCAAAACATTGAAGTAGACAGTGACAGTGAATCCGACATCACCCCAGAGGAGGAACAAGAAGAGCCGGAACAAGAAGAGGTTACTGCTGCGGATGACCTGTCATTGCTTGACCGATTACGTCAAGGTGGCCTTGCACATGTTGATGCCACTGAACCCTATGAGCCCGTCATTGATTATAGTGATGATGATGATGATTATGCATTTATTGATGATACTGATCGAGATTATTAGTAGTGTCAGGTATTAAATTTTTTAATGTTGTACTTGATGATGATACACTTAAGTGATACACATATTATTATTCATGTCGGTCTTTTTTTTTTATCTTGTACTAATTTCGTTTACTGTTTGTCATGGCAGGTGTTGAAAGATGGTGGGCGCTGGTCGGGAGCGCGCCAAGGCCCCTTCTTCCTCGGCGCGTGGTCTGAGGTCTTCGATTCCAGACGTACCTCTTCGCCGAGCGTTGCTGGACAGTATGTCCACACCGCCGGGCCCTTCTTCGTCCATCGCGGTGCCCAGCAGGGGACGAGGTAGGAAGAGAGGAGGTGGGGCACGTGGTCGCGGGAGAGGAGGTAGGGTGACTGCTAGGGCGCCTTCCTCGCCGCCACCCCCAGCTGTTTCACCCGAGCACGTGACTGCTAGGGTGGACTCGTCCGAGGAGGAGGCTACACGGACTCCGGTCCACGAGCCTCCGGTCCACGGGTCTTGGGCCCACGAGCCTCGGGTCGACTGGCCTTCGGCCCACGAGAGTTCGGCCCACGAGACCCCGGAGGAGCACACATCCGGATGGGGTACCTGGCCGGATCAGCCCGAGGAGCCGAGTGGCCATGCTGATGATGGCGGGGAGCCGACTGATCTTGAGGAGGAGGGTGGCACCGTCTACCAGCGTGGTGCTACACGGCTCCCGTCCGTGCCGGCGACCCGCGAGCAGAGGTGGTTGATCTTCCCTGATGCGGAGAGGTACGTAAGTGCATTTAATATTTTTGTACCTTCTGCATTCACGTTTCTTCAAATAACTAATGCGTTGGCCTTGTCATGCTGCAGGGGTTGGGACCACCATCATAGTGTCCGCCGGCCCAACTCCGTCCTTGGAGTTCTTTAACGGCAAAACTTCCCGGGGTTTGTCACCTTGCCTGGTGAGGGTCGGCTTCCAGAGCTTGGGTTGAGCTGGGAGCACTACGTGGCTGCCCCGGCCCCGCCGGATGTCATTATCGACGGTGTCGTGTGTGACACGAGGGCAGACATGGTGATCAGGACGTTCTGGGTAATTTCTCCTTTACACATTTCAAAATCTTCAACTAGCTAGTTATTAATTGTACTAATCAATATTGTCTCATTTGATTGCAGACATTCTACAGGTGTGAGGAGGGATACGAGGAGGACTGCGCAAATGTTATCCAGAACGTCTGCAAGCGCCTACTCCAGAACTTACGGCACGAGGCTCGGGTGCAGGCTGTTCGAGACTACTACGCCTTGCGTGGTATCAAGAAGACCAAGCCGGCGTGCCGCGATAAGTTCCTGAGTAAGGAGCAGTACATGAAGGTAATTCTTAAGGCCTTCTACTTAAGTTCCTTCATTTAGTAATTCTTAGCCATAGCGCTCAAGTTTCTATTTGCTAACTTAGGCGCCTCCGAGATGGTGTACGGATCGGATGGATTGTTGGGAGGTGTTGGTCGATGAGTGGTGCTCACAAGAATGGCTAGCCCTCCACAACCAGGCCAAGGACAAACGTGCCCAAATGGAAGGTGTGCCACACCATCAAGGCAGCTCCAACTTATATCAGTTCGGGCGCAACTGGGTATGTGCTTTGCTTCATGATTCATGCAATTCATTCATCATGCTAGCTTGAGCCCTTTAATTACTAATTTTCATTGTTTCTCTCTTTCAGGCACGCCACAATAAGGCAGATAAGGTGCCAGAGGTGTACGACCTGTATGCCATGGCCCACACTGGCTCTTACAAGAAAGTCAAGGCTTTCTCTCAGTCTGACCTCGATGATGCAAACAACTTCACCAACATCTCCTCCCACAACAAGCTCGTGAGATATAGAGATGAGGGGAAGGCGAGGAAAGGGGAGGACTTTAACCCGAGCCAGGGTCCCTATGAACCAGAGCTGGTGATGATATCTGGTGGCGGGAGGTCCCATGGCTCCATAGCCATTGGAGATGGAGTTATCCGTTGTCCTAGCACACTCCCGGAGATCAAGGCGCGCCAGTCGAGCTCCGCTCCTGAGATAAGGCCTCGTGAACGGCCAGTGCAACTCGCCATCAAGGTTAGTGATACGTACTCAGTTATCTTTCTCCATTACATTGTGTGCGCTTCCATCAATGATTACAAATGGTCATGTGAGTGGTGTTGCAGGCTGCTATACAGACTGAGAGATGGAGTGGGGGAGGATGCAAAAAAGTAAAAAATAAAAAGAATATTGTAGTGGCGCACTATGTGGCGGGTGTGCCATTACTAGTTAAAACTAGTAATGGCGCACTGTGCCCTGATGCGCCATTAGTATGTCTGGAAAAAAATTTGTTACTAATGGCGCACCATGTGTCTGGTACGCCATTAGTGTATTTCACACTAATGGCGCACCAACACATGGTGCGCCACTGCTACATAGCAATGGCGCACCACATGTCTGGTGCGCCATTAGTGGCCATTCCATCTATAGCCCCTTTCCTAATAGTGAGACCTTGCACATAGCGTATATGATGCATGCCTTCCCAAGCTGTAAGACTGGAGCGCCACTAGCCCATGGCATCTAGCAAAGACGAACTGGCATATACCTCTGGTAAGTCCTCATTGCATTCTTGAATTTTCGATTACCAGTACCTGGCTTAAACACCATGTACATTGGACGGGCGAGGAGAGGCATTTACTGTTCGCCATCCAAATAACAACTGCTAAAAGGATTGTAAAAGGTCTATTCAACATATCAAAACCTCAATCATCGATTCCATATGTACCATTTATGAATGATGTAAACATCTAGGAATCATGAGCATCCCATCTGCATGCATCCATGTTAGGAAACTTATTATGGACATGCAAGTCTGATCTCTGCACAATGTACAGTAATATACGACATATATA